>NW_025536786.1:0-46656 GCF_020615455.1 Coregonus clupeaformis
ACATTGAATGCTGCACAGACACAATTGTCTATTGATAGACATGTGACACTGTTAGTGACCTTTTGTTTTTTCAGCGCAGGACAGGATGCCCCAGGAGGAGATGAAGAAGCCTCTAATATGGGGTGGTGCCAGCCCCAGACACCTCAAAACCTCAATTTCCGATCCAGGTACCCCCTTGGTTGGCATCCTGGGCACAGGTGACTTCTCCCGCTCCTTAGCCACCGGGCTGGTAGCTTCCGGGTACCGGGTGGTGGTGGGCAGCCGCAACCCCAAGCGCTGTGCCTCCCTCTTTCCCGAGGAGGCTGAGGTGACCACCCAGCACCAGGCTGCCACCCAGGCCGACCTGGTGTTCGTGGCCCTCTTCCCCGAGCACTACTCCACCCTGGCTGGGCTGAGGGAGCCGCTAGTGGGGAAGATTCTGGTGGATGTTAGTAACGGTACTAAGATCAACAGGGATAAGCAGTCCTACGCGGAGCAGCTGGCCGATATGTTCCCAGAGAGCAGTGTGGTGAAGGGCTTCAATGTGATCTCGGCCTGGAGCCTGCAGACGGGGCCACGGGACGGCAGCAGACAGGTAAGGCCTAAGTCCTCTGAACACACAACAGTGCCAGAGAAGAGACAGACAGACAGACATTACTACTCTGAATGACATTTGGACGTACAGTTTTTATATATTTTTTGCTCTAAACCGGACAATGTCTGCAGTTTATGTAATGTTAGATGTTTCACACATTCTCATCTTGCAACCATATTCTCACAGGTGTTGGTCATACGATGTCACTGTAGCTAAACGATGTGATGTAGGGTAGGCTATTGGTGAAGTATAGTGTCTCTTCAGTTGGGTTCTCCTTGGTGAAGATTCCCTTCCCTTAGCTGACACTCTTCTCTTTACTATCCAGGTGCTGATTTGCAGTGACAGCAGTAGGGCCAAGAGCACTGTACTCCAGATCTGCCGCAGTCTAGGCTTCATCCCTGTTGACATGGGCCGCCTCTCCTCTGCCCAGGAGATAGAGAACACCCCCCTGTACCTCTTCCCTTCGTGGTGTCTCTCCACCCTCTGCCTTTTCCTCTTCTTCTATGCCTACAACTTCCTACGTGACGTCATCCACCCTTACGCCACGGCGGGGAAGAGCGCATTCTACAAAATGCCGGTGGAGGTGGTAAACGTGACTCTCCCCTCGGTGGCCTTGGTGACCCTGGCTCTGGTCTACCTGCCGGGCCTCGTGGCTGCCTTCCTGCAGCTGTCGTGGGGCACCAAGTACAGGCGCTTCCCCAACTGGTTGGATCGCTGGCTGCAGCTTCGGGAAGCAGTTGGGCCTCTGTGCCTTCCTCTGCGCAGCCCTGCATGCCGTCTATAGCCTGTGTTTGCCCATGCGCAGGTCTGCACGCTACAGTCTGCTCAATGCTGCCTTCAAACAGGTGAGAAAGCGTCATCAAACTATTTATAAATAGTGTAGCCTACATACTATAAATGAATTAGTATTGAAGTATAAATGTATGGGTCTAAACATAAGCATTAAAAACATTTCTACTCATCAGCATTTATAACGTTTTCAATATGGTAAAACATTTTTAATGGATTATGCATATTATAGTGTAACCACCTGACCTCACAGTAAGCAACAATGTGTGTTTGCTGTGCAGGTGAAGGCAGGCCAGGAGGACTCGTGGGTAGAGGAGAAGGTGTGAAGGATGGAGCTGTATCTGTCTATAGGCATCCTGGCCCTGGGCCTGCTCTCTCTGCTGGCTATCTCCTCACTGCCCACCGTGGGCAAATCTCTCAACTGGAGGGAGTTCAGCTTCGTACAGGTCAGCACATTTGCACACACACACCTTTTCTGTGTACATGAGCAGTAAGTCAATGGAGCAGTCGAAGACTGGCAAAACACATTAACATTGTAGCCTACTGTAGAAAGACAACCTCTGAGCTATGCGTGTCAACTCTTCTTCTCGCATGCCTCGGAATTCATAAAGGGGGAACTTTACTATAATGGTTCCATTTTCCAGGGATTTGTCCTTCTTTGGAGCTTTTAGAACTTCCCCTTCATATGTATGTTAAGCTGATCCAGTCGGCGCCAGATTAGTCACATGCTGCTAGTCCCTGTGATAAAAGGCCTGGGTTCTGCTTGGCCTGTCAGAATGGCCTGTCTGCCAACAGCCCGGAGCCGCAGTAAAACATTTGAGCATTATTCTCCATCAAGATTACAGTCTTGCAGTCCCTTAAGCTTGCAGCCAGCCAGACATAATGTAGTGAGTTCAGTCCTGCTGATTCATAGTGCAGACGACAGACGGACATGGCTTTAAGTGAGTTAGGCTGGTATTAGGAACTGTTAACTTGCCCAGACTTTCTTAACAGAGCCTTGTATAATTATTGGTAAAATGAGATGCATTAAGTATAAAAGTAATAAACATGTATCCTGAACAAAAGTATAAATGCAACAATCTCAACGATTTTACTGAGTTACAGTTCTTATAAGGAAAATAGTCAATTTAAATAAATAAATTAGGCCCTAATCTATGGATTTCACATGACTGGGCAGCAGTGCAGCCATGGGTGGGCCCTGGAGGGAATAGGCTCACCCACTGGGAAGCCAGGCCCAGCCAATCAGAATGAGTTTTTCCCCACAAAAGGGCTTTATTACGGACAGAAATACTCCTCAACATACCCCCCCCACCCTCCCTCTGACGATCCCGCAGGTGAAGAAGCCGGATGTGGAGGTCCTGGGCTGGTGTGGTTACATGTGGTCTGCAGTTGTGAGGCCAGTTGGATGTACTGCCAAATTCTGTAAAATTTTATTGGAGGCAGCTTATGGTAGAGAAATGAACATTCAATTCTCTGGCAACAGCTCTGGTGGACATTCCTGCAGTCAGCATGCCAATTGTACACTCCCTCAACTTGAGACATCTCTGGCATTGTGTTGTGACAAAACTGCACATTTTAAAGTGGCCTTTTATTGTCCTCAGCACAACGTGAACCTGTGTGATGATCATGCTGTTTAATCAGCTTCTTGATATGTATTCTGCCCTGGAATTGCGTTCCCGTGCAAAACTAGACAGATAGCTAACAACTGAGTCTTCAATAAAACTTCCAAGGCGTGACTTTTCTTGAACGAATGTATTGAAAACGTTTATGTTGTGAAACTGCAAATACAGAAAATAATATACTTTAGTATTCAATTCACATTGACATACTGTAGCTGTACATTATACATTTCAAGTTGAAGTTGCATAAATACAAAGCAAGTGCCAAGTTACCATATATCTGGCATGACGACAAACCAAATAGATAATTACTCTATGAGTAACAACTAGCCAACTCCTTTCATTACTCTAATAATGTACAAACACCTCTGTACAATAACAAAGCATATTACACTAGAAACAGTAACAAACTATAGTATGTTTTACATGACGCACGAGCAAACTAATACAGCTAACGGCATCCATGAAAGTCAATGCAATTTGCGTGAGTAAATGTAACCAACTAACATTGATAAGTAAGCAATTCTGTCAATAACAATATTATCATCACTTGCAATATGCTTGAATTGAACTTACAAACAAATATTTTCCGAGGCTGAAGCGTAACAAGAAATAGTTGCACTGAAAGAACTGTACAGTAGCGTTGTTTCTAGCTGCTTGTCTGCGTGCAGAATGACTACTTTACTTCCGTTTTTTGTTGTTGTACATAATTCTAGGTACCAGAAAGCTCCACTAGGGGGCGCTAAACACCATGGAACACAATGAAAGTCACTCTTAATCACTATAATAAAATAATCTGTTACCTTCTAACAAGATGGCAGCACACTCCCCACCTGGTATAATGAAATTGTGCCACTATGAAATAAAATATTTTGCCTCTAGGATGCTTCAGAAAGAAGAACAACAATCTCTCTAGAAATCATGGTTGAATAACAATCTAACACAGGATGCAGTCGAAATAGCAATAGCCTTCAATTCCTACTTTATTGACTCTGTCAGGGTACTGACACAGAACCCCTCCACTGGTTTCTTGGGCTCAGTGCTAGTAAATGATGCTCAACCTGTCTTCATCATAAGGGAGGTTTCTGAGTCAAAGGTAGACAAGGTGATTAGCTCACTAAAGAACTCTAAAGCCAAAGATGTGTTTGGGATGGACTCTACCTTTCTTAAAAACTACAAAGAGTCACTCATTGGCCCCATTACTAAGGTCACCAACACATCTATTGGTCTCGGGGTGTTTCCAAGGGTATGGAAGTCGGCCATAATAACGGCCATCTTTAAATCAGGCGACCCTGCTGATGTGAGTAACTACAGGCCCATTAGTATACTACCTGTGGTGTCAAAGATTGTTGAAAAGTGTGTAGCAGAACAACTGATTGCCCACCTCAACAACAGCCCCTTCACATTACATTCCATGCAGTTTGGCTTCAGAGCGAAACACTCCACAGAAATGGCCAACTGCTTTTTTCTGGAAAATGTGAAGTCCAAGATGGACAAAGGGGGCGTTGTTGGGGCTGTGTTTCTGGACCTAAGGAAGGCTTTTGATACTGTTAACCATGAGATTCTCATCACAAAATTGTCCAAGTTCAACTTTTCCCCGATGCCTTGAGATGGATGAAATCATACCTTGAAGGCAGAACTCAGTGTGTCAGAGTGAGCAATGAGCTGTCGCCCACTCTTAGCTATGATGTGGGTGTGCCCCAAGGGTCAATACTGGGGCCCCTCCTGTTCAGCCTGTACATTAATGATCTGCCTTCTGTCTGTACTGGGTCTGAAGTTCAAATGTATGCAGATGATACAGTGATATATGTGCATGCAAAGAGCAAACAACAAGCTGCACAAGAACTCACTACTGTAATGGTCCAGGTTACAAAGTGCCTCAGTGACTCGTGTTTGCATCTCAATGTGAAAAAAACAGTTTGCATGTTCTTCACAAAGGGGGCAACAGATGCTACTGAGCCAGAAGTCTATGTGTCTGTCATGAGCCCTCTCACTCCACTGGGTTACCACCTTAAGTTGTTTCCACTCTGCTCACCACTCTCTCTCTACTCAGCCTAACTAGCTCCACCTGTCCCTGCTCTGCTCGGCTCTAATTACTCTGCCAGCTGCGCTGCATTACCCACTAACCTCTCCCAGTATTTATAGCCCTGTCTTTCAGCTCTCCTTTGTCAGATCGTCTGCAAAGCTCACACCCGGAACCTGTGTGCTCGCGCTTTGGCTCACCCCTGTTTTGTGACCCCGGACCTGCCTGATTCCTGGATACTCTTCTGCCCCAGGAGAACCAGACCTGCTTCCTGCCATTACGACTCCTGACTACTCTTCGACCCCGGTAACTCTGACCAGCCTTCTGCCTTGCTACAACGATTTTGGATTTCCCTTGAACTGTACTTCTGCCTGTTTTCATCCGCCCCGTTGTGTCTGTGTTTCCTCCCCCCCCCAGGACTTCTGGACCACCAACCACCGGCGTCATCGGACGCATCGCTGCCACTGGGGGGAGGCACAGACCCAGCACATCGGACGGGATAACCCCTGGAGCCTTCACTCACTCCCTACATCCCTTTCCCCTTAAGTTTAAATAAACTTTCTGGTGTGACGCAATTGTGGTCCTCTTGTCGTCTGTCTGAACCGTGACAGTGTCAGGGGAGAAGCTCCAGGGGGTATCTGATTTTAAGTACCTTGGCATCATACTTGATTCCAACCTCTCTTTTAAAAAGCATGTGAAAAAGGTAATTCAAATAACCAAATTCAACCTAGCTAATTTCCGATTTATACGAAATTGTTTGACTACAGAGGTAGCAAAACTGTACTTCAAATCTATGATACTCCCCCACTTAACATACTGCTTGACTAGTTGGGCCCAAGCTTGCTGTACAACAGTAAGACCTATTCAGTCTGTCTACAAACAGGCTCTCAAAGTGCTTGATAGGAAGCCCAATAGCCATCATCACTGTCACATCCTTAGAAAGCATGAGCTCCTGAGTTGGGAAAATCTTGTGCAATACACCGATGCATGTCTTGTATTCAAGATCCTAAATGGCTTGGCTCCCCCCTCCACTCAGTATTTTTGTTAAACAGAAAACCCAAACATATGGCAGCAGATCCACAAGGTCTGCCATGAGAGGTGACTGTGTAGTTCCCCTAAGGAAAAGCACCTTTAGTAAATCCGCTTTTTCTGTGAGAGCTTCCCATGTCTGGAATACACTGCCATCAGACACACATAACTGCACCACATATCACACTTTCACAAAATGCTTGAAGACATGGCTAAAGGTCAATCAGATTTGTGAACATGGTCCCTAGCTGTGTGTTGCCGCTTTCCATGTCTGTTGTCTGTAACTTGTGAGGTGTGGAAACACTTTGTTGCTTTTATGAATTTTGTCTTGCTGCTTTTTGTTCTATGTTGCTCGGTCTGTATGCTACGTCTTGTTTGTCCTATGTTGCTATGTCTGTATGCTATGTCTTGTTCTATGTTGTTATTGTCTATATTGTAATTGTTTTTAATAACCTGCCCAGGGACTGCGGTTGAAAATTAGCCGGCTGGCTAAAACCGGCACTTTTACTGAAACGTTGATTAATGTGCACTGTCCCTGTAAAAATAAACTCAAACTCAAACTCTGAGATTGGTCTCAGAAACACCTTAGCAATCCCTTGCTTGACAACCTTTAGTTCTACTTTCCTGACCTTTTCGTCAGTACTGGGAAAGGTTTTGACCACAAGTCCGACTGGCCAGTCATTTCTGTGCGTCTGACTGTCTTTCAATAAGACAACATCTCCCACTTTCACATTTGGCTTTTCTGCTGTCCATTTTCTGCGTCTCTGCAGTGTTGTCAGGTACTCCTGTCTCCACCTTTTCCAAAAAGTGTCAGCGAGACACTGGACTTGCTTCCCCTGTTTTCCATGAAGATCGTTCATGTGGAAATATCCAGAAGGGGCTGAGGTAGCGTTGGTCTTTTGTGTCAGTAACATTGAGGGTGTAAGAATGGCAGGCATGTCAGGATCGGTTGACACTGACACTAGGGGTCTCGCATTGATTATTGCCATAACTTCAGACATAAGAGTGCTCAAGACCTCATGTGTGAGACGAGTGGAGCCCGTCTGAAACAGCATAGCATCAAGGATACGTCTGGCAACCCCAATGAGTCTCTCCCAAGAACCACCCATATGAGACGAGTGTGGGGGATTAAATATCCAAGTACATCCCTTGTCTGAGAGGTATTTAGTCAACTCTGAGTCATTTGTGTCGATTCCCAGTTCCCTGCAGGCACCTATAAAGTTTGTACCTCGATCAGAGCGTAGCACTTTTGCTGGACCACGGATAGAGAAAAAACGCCTCAGTGCGTTGATGAAGCTGGATGTGGACATGGATTCGATGAGCTCAATATGGACTGCTCTAGTAGACATACATGTAAAGAGTACCGCCCAGCGCTTGGAGTCTGCACTACCACCTCTAGTGCGACGAGTTATGACATTCCATGGTCCAAACACATCAAGTCCAACACTGGTGAATGGTGGCTCTGATGTGAGTCTGTCTGCAGGTAAGTCCGCCATCTTTTGGTCAACTGACTTTCCTCTAACCTTACGGCAGGTGACACACTTGTGGATGATACCAGAGACCAGATGTTTGCTCCCAATAATCCAGAAGCCTGCTGCTCGAATAGCTCCATCTGAAAAATGACGGCCCTGGTGAGCCACTTGCTCGTGATAATGTCTTACCAGCAGAGTGGCGACATGATGCGTCCGTGGGATGATGAGAGGATGTTTTTCGTCTTGTGACAGGTCGGCAGAGGATAATCGGCCTCCCACCCTCAGCAACCCATCCTCATCAATCACTGGGTTCAGCTTTTTGAGTGTACTTTGTTTTGGTAACTCTTTTCCTTTCTCAAGGCATTTGAATTCCCTCTTTGAAGGCTTCATGTTGCACACAGTGAATGATTGTTGTTTTGGCTTGTGACAACTCACTTGTACTGCATGGTTTTTTACACTGATGCCAGCCTCTGCAGTTGTTGTCGTCCGCACTTTCGTGAAAGGATCTGGCAACATGAATGAGTCGTGCTGTGGCTCGATTGAGAGCTTTCCAGTTCGAGAACCTCTCAAAGCGATGAGAGCCGAATTGAGCTCCAGAAACCTTAGTGACGAAGGCAGTGACGTCTGGCCGAATCTCTGCGTCTGCGTCAGGCTCTACAAGGTCAAAATTGATGGTCTCAGACTCACTTGAGTTTGCTTGAGCCAGAAAAGGGGGGACCTGAGAACCAACTGGTGTGCTTTAAGAGTGCGGCTCGTATGGGCCTGGTTGCATGGTCTGCTGGATTGCTGTCAGTGTTTACGTAACACCACTGGTCTGGATGGGTAGACTTCCTGATACGAGTTACCCTATTGGCAACATACACATAAAATATTTTGGTGACATTGTGGATGTAACCGAGAACTATCTTACTGTCTGTGTAGAACTTGGCTGCATTTACATCAATGTCTATTTCGTCTCTGATCAGTTCATACATCTCAACAGCTAGCACAGCCGCACACAGTTCTAGGCATGGGATAGTGTGGGCGGTCGAGGGGCCAATTTAGATTTCCCCATGACAAATCCAACATGGCATTGACCTTCCGAGTCAATAACTCTCAGATAGGCTACCGCTCCTATGGCTACTGTAGAGGCATCCGAGAAGATGTGCAGCTCTCTTCTTTGAGTGGTAGACAAGGAGACTAGGATGTAGGGCCGCTGAATATACAGATGTTCCAACTCCATCAAAGATTCCTTCCACATTTTCCATTCCTCTTCTTTTTCTGTGGGAAGGGGGGCATCCCACTCACTCTGATCAGAAGAGAGTTCTCTGATTAAGGCTTTCCCTTGCATTGTTATTGGAGCCACAAACCCAAGGGGGTCATAAAGACTATTCACTGTGGACAGGATGCCTCTCCGTGTAAAAGGCTTCTCATTGTGGGACACCTGGAATGTGAAGCTGTCTGTTTCCAGGTTCCAGGAAAGTCCCAGGCTCCGTTGAAAAGGGAGAGGATCTACTCCGAGTTCCAAGTCTTTTAAGTCCTTGGCACGGTCCTCCATGGGGAAGGCTTCCATAACTGTTTTGCTATTGGATGCAATCTTGTGTAGTTTCATGTTGGACTCCGCTAACATTGCTTGTGTTTTTCTCATAATGTTGATAGCTTCTTCTGGAGTAGCTACTGATATCAGCCCATCATCGACATAAAAGTTCCTCACTACAAACTGCTTGGGTTCTGACCCGTATTCCTTCTCACCCTGTAGAGCTGCTCGTCTCATGCAGTAGATGGCTACGGCTGGTGAGGGGCTGTTCCCAAATACATGGACTTTCATCCTGTACTCAGTTATGTTTCTATCTGGTTTGTTGTCTTCATACCAGAGAAACCTTAAGTAATCTCTGTGATCCTCACGTACACCAAAACAGTAAAACATTTGTTGCACATCTGTCGTTAGTGCAATGCCATCCTTGCGGAAGCGCATTAAGACGCCCAAGAGTGTGTTGTTTAAGTCTGGACCCCTGAGCAGGACGTCGTTCAGTGACACGCCTTGACACTCAGCGCTGGAGTCAAACACCACTCTTATTTGTTCAGGCTTTTGTGGATGGTAAACACCAAATATTGGCAGATACCAGCGTTCTTTGTCTCCCTCTAGTGTCGGAGAATGTTCAGCTTGGTCGTTATCCAGCATCTTTTGCATGAAGTCAATAAATTGAAGTTTCATGTCAGGCTTTTTGTCTAAAGTCCTACGAAGTGATGTGAGACGCTTCATGGCCTGCTCCCTGTTATTAGGAAGATGACGTCTAGTGGGGCGAAAGGGTAGTGGAGCCACCCAGTTGTTTCCATCATCCTGGAAAACCTGTTTGTCCATAATGTCCAAGAAAGCTTTGTCTTCCACAGATGGTGCTGGTTTATCATCGTCTTGTGTTTTGTTGAACACGGAACATCCCAGGCTGTCTGTGTTCACAGTTGTGCTTGGATCTCTCGAGTGCCCTGTAGAGAGAGAAATGTGTTGCTGAGCTACGCTGCTGTAGTTCTCTTTCACCTGGATGATGTCAGGGCAAGGGCTCAGATAGGACGTGCGACCATTTTGAAGTATGTTTGTCCTGAACACGTTAACACTGGCTGGTCGGTGAGCCGTTCGCAGACAAACTTCACCCACGATGACCCACCCGAGGTCGAGTCGCTGTGCATAAGGAGTGTCGTGGGGCCCATTGATTTGTTCTCGTACCTTGTGTACCCTTAAGATGTCTCGTCCTAAGAGCAGGAGGATGGGAGCGTCTGGGTCCACAGCTGGAATTTTGTCCGCCACTGGTTGCAGATGGGGATGATGATGCGCAATGTCTGGGGAGGGAATCTCCATTCTATCGTCTGGCATCATGTCACACTCTATCAGAGTAGGGAGAGTGAGCTGCTTGTGTCCGTCTATAGACTCCACCATGAAGTTGACGGCTCTCCTGCCTCTCCTGCCTGAAGTGTATGGAGCAGAGTTGTCATTGATGTTGAAGAGATTGAAAAACTCTGTCTTGGCCAGAGATTTGTTGCTCTGTTCATCAAGCACTGCATACATTTTGACAGCTTTCTCTCTTTTCCCAGCTAGATAAGCTTTGACTAGGCATATTTTTGAACATGATCTTGGATTGGCTGCCTCACCACAGATCTCGGTACACTTTGAGGTGACTGATAGAAGAGCATCTTCACCTTGCTCCCCGCCATGCTCTTTCTCTGCTGTAGCGGTGTCTATCGTTGAAGGAGCTGGACCTGGATGCAGAGCAGCAAGATGTCTGTCGCTGTCACACTCGGAGCACTTGATTGACACCTTACAGTCTTTAGCTCTGTGCTGAGTTGACCCACAACATCGGAAACAAATGCCATTCTCTTTGAGATATGATTTGCGCTCATCTAGCTTTTTGTATCTAAATCCGCGACACTTTTTAAGAGGATGAGGCTTGTTATGTATTGGACAGTGATGGTCAGGGCTTTCAACCTTTGTCTTACTGGGTTTGGTTTGGTGGTCTGAGGGCTCAGATGACACATCTGTTTTGTGTACAGTCACAGGTGTCCTGCTGCTGTACCTGACAGGTTTCTCACTTTTCACAGACACCTGGGTAGTTGAGGTGTAGAGGGTGAAGCTGGGGTCGTTTCTAATTTTCGCCTGGTTCCTGATGAATCTCGAGAAAAACGAGAATGGTGGGAATGCTACCCGATAGTCCTCCTTGTATTTGGATCCCTGTGCTATCCATTTCTCTTGTAAACTGAATGGAAGTTTCTCTACTATAGGGTTTACCCCACGAGATGTGTCCAGATAAGCGAGGCCTGGAAGGTACCCTTCTTCTTTAGCACACTCCAGTTCGAGAAGAATGTCACCCAGTTCTCTTAGTTTGTGATTGTCTTTGTTAGACAGTTTTGGAAATTCATCAATTTTCTTCAACAGTGCATTCTCGATCACTTTGGGTGTACCATAGCACTCTTCTAGTCGTTGCCAGACCATGTTAAGCCCTGCTGTTGCATTGAGAATATAGACAGATCTAATTATCTTTGCTTGCTCAGACGACTCTGCCCCTAGCCACTTGGTAATTAGATCTAACTCTTCCCTGGCTGATAGATTCAAGTCTCTGGTCGCATTGAGAAAAGATGCTTTCCATGCCCAATAATTTTCAGGACGATCATCAAACTTCAGGAGTGCGGAACTCACCATCTCACGGCGCAGGAGGTACTTGGTGAGTTCTGGTGCCACTTGTGACTCAGGGAAGCTTTGTGTCGGTGACTGGAAGTGGGTCTGTTTTCCCTTTCCACCATGCTGCTTTTCATTTCTTTTGTACGGAGAGTCTCTGCTCATGCTCCGTTGTTTGCTACTTTCTGGATTGTGGCCTGTAGCTGGGTCAACACTAAGCTCTTGTGTCTCTACTTCAAATGGCATTTCAGCAAAGTAGGGCCTAGCATGTTGTTGCACATACTCACAAGTACGTTGGACTGGACTTAAGGGCTGTGTCCCTGTGTTGAGTTCTCTGTGGAGCTCTCTGCGTTCAGACTCTACAGCTTCTTCAAAGGCTACAGCTTCAGCCAACGCAGCAGCAGCTGTTCTCTCAACATGGAGAACATATAAACTTGCATCCAGTTCCGCTTTTTGTTTCATCATAGAAGCTTCCTTTTCAGCATAGGAGACTCGAGCACGCACTGCGTCTGCCTTGGCACGTGCTTTGATGGCTGCACAACTCGCCGTTGAGGATCTGCTTGACTGTTTTGATGACCTTGATCTTGTAGACTGAGACTTGGTCTCAATGTGCTGAAGAGGCTCCTCCATCTCTCTTACTCGCTCCTCTTCCTCTTTCTGTCGAACACTTGCCTCTGGTTGCTGCATCGTAGACTGCTGGTCATCCCTAGGATCAGAGGCTTTGTTGGCTAATGAACGTAGAATCATAACCACCACGTGCGATTATTCTTGTGCTTGAGCCCGCCGTGATGATGTTTTTTCACTATTCTGCCCTGGAATTGCGTTCCCGTGCAAAACTAGACAGATAGCTAACAACTGAGTCTTCAATAAAACTTCCAAGGCGTGACTTTTCTTGAACAAATGTATTGAAAACGTTTATGTTGTGAAACTGCAAATACAGAAAATAATATACTTTAGTATTCAATTCACATTGACATACTGTAGCTGTACATTATACATTTCAAGTTGAAGTTGCATAAATACAAAGCAAGTGCCAAGTTACCATATATCTGGCATGACGACAAACCAAATAGATAATTACTCTATGAGTAACAACTAGCCAACTCTTTTCATTACTCTAATAATGTACAAACACCTCTGTACAATAACAAAGCATATTACACTAGAAACAGTAACAAACTATAGTATGTTTTACACTTCTTTTACATGACGCACGAGCAAACTAATACAGCTAACGGCATCCATGAAAGTCAATGCAATTTGCGTGAGTAAATGTAACCAACTAACATTGATAAGTAAGCAATTCTGTCAATAACAATATTATCATCACTTGCAATATGCTTGAATTGAACTTACAAACAAATATTTTCCGAGGCTGAAGCGTAACAAGAAATAGTTGCACTGAAAGAACTGTACAGTAGCGTTGTTTCTAGCTGCTTGTCTGCGTGCAGAATGACTACTTTACTTCGTTTTTTTTTTTTTTTACACAATTCTAAGTACCAGAAAGCTCCACTAGGGGGCGCTAAACACCATGGAACACAATGAAAGTCACTCTTAATCACTATATAATAAAATAATCTGTTACCTTCTAACAAGATGGCAGCACAATATGCCACACCTGTCAAGTGGATGGATTATCTTGGCAAAGGAGAAATGCTCACTAACAGGGATGTAAACAAATGTGTGCACAAAATGTAAGAAAAATAAGCTTTTTGTGCTTGTGGAACATTTCTGGGATTTTTTATTTCAGCTCATGAAACATGGGACCAACACTTTACATGTTGCGTTTATATTTTTGTTCAGTATACTTAGGGATGGGGATGAAATGGGTGAGTCACGACAGTGAACCTTCCCGCCTGTCAAGGGTAATTATAATTCAGCTGCTCTCTGTAGTGCCCTGTACTGTGCTAATAATTAGAGGGAACACACACACAGACACACACACGCGCTGACTACAGGGGGCTCATTAAGGACAAATGTTGAGCTTGTAGGTCATACTGTCCCCTTGGGCCTCTTTACTACACTCGTGAGCTAATATACTGCACATATAATATACCACTCAAGTCACCACTTCCTTTCACCTCACTAAGATGTTGAGTTATTAGGTTATGTAGAAGGTTCAAAGGTCAACAGCCAGATCCCCGGTGTTCTGTACATCTGGGTAGGCCAACCTCGTTTGCATTTACAGTCTTTCATAAAGGGGTTTGTTTGGGTATGGATGGAGTATTGGGGGATTTATAAGTTCAGAAGTGTATTTTTTAAAACGTTCAATATAAAATGGGCCATCACCATCGGATCTCACGACCTGACATTGTATTGAATAAAAAAAACAGGATTTCAAACCAAATTAACTTATAGTGAGTACATCTGAAGCCGGCTATCACCCAGATTCAGTTCAATTCAAATACGTTTTCTCCCCTCCAGTCCAGACTTGGCTACACCGCCCTGGTGATGGCCACCCTCCACACGCTGACCTATGGCTGGGACCGGTGCTTGGACCCGGAGCAGTATCGCTTCTACCTCCCTCCCACCTTCCTGCTGGTGCTGGCCCTGCAGCTGGCTGTGCTGCTGGGGAGGCTGGCTCTGTCCCTGCCGTGTGTGGCTCTCCGGCTGAGTCGTATCAGGAGGGGTTGGGAGAAGAGCCATCCGCTTCACACTGCCTGAGGACGAGTGTAACGGGCCATCACAGGATGACATCAGTAATGTTTGAGAGAGATGCTTGGTTTAGTCTTACATGCAGGGTTGAATGAAGGAAGCATGGAAGACACACACACACACAGGCAAGTGGCGATGGGAGAGAAGTACTGACCGTGTCATTATAAGGGATGGAATATCACCAACAGTAGCCTTATGCATCAAAAACAATTTAGGGATTTCAATGGCCTTTGTTTTACTAGTGAACATGCTACTTGTTTGGATGCCATTTCATCTATAGCACTACTGTTTACCTTGGTATATTTATCAAGAGAAATGAACTATGGTTGTATTGCTCACTAAGCCTCCGGCACATGTACAGTTATGCATTTCGGATATGGCTATTATAGTGCTGCTTTTAAATTTGCTGCCGCTACTCCCTTTAACTAAACTGGAAACCAGACATTGTCATTGTCTTCCTACTAGTCTCTTAGCCAGTCAAATACTGGGCATCCAATGCTATCGCACAAATCAAAATAAAAGTAGCCTCTGTCTCAGGCTTTCACTTCAATGTGAGCGAAGCCTGGGCATCCGAGGCTGTACTTGTAGTACTGTTAGATGCCTCAGCTCTGTCCTGCTCGCGGCTGAATCTGGCTCAGCTGTCTGATTTGCCTGCCCTGACGCTAAGGTCAGTCAGAGCCAAAATGTTGCAACTCACAACAATGTCATCGGTTGTTTGGGGGTGTCATGCCTGCTTCTGCTGTGTAATCGCTTCTTACTGCTCGGAGATGTGTTTAGAAAATAGACCTTTATATTTTCTGCCTTAGATTATTGTTGCACTGTTTTTACGCGTCAATGAATGCACTATAATGTTTAGACTTTACCTGGTCAGAGTCTTTCAAAGATCAAATGTGTGTCAAAGATTGGAGAAATGTACTATCAAGTCCCAAATTGTTGCTGGCACCAAACCCAGTCGAGGATGGCTCATGTTTTGTTTCTGTGTTGAAGTTACACTGTGATATAGGTATAATTTAAATATGACATTGTATAAAATGTACTAATTTTATTGAATGATCAAACAAACCTGCTGTCATGGTGACTCAATGGTACATCTGAAATTGTAAGAGCTATTTTATATTCTCTGACTGTTACATTTTTTCTTGCGTCACTTGTGGTTCTGTTAAATGTACGAATTTCCATTGGTTTATCCACAAAATGAAATCAAAGACATGTATATTTTGATAGTGCTTATTTTCAGAATAAACACAGTATTTTCCACAACTTACCAATTCATTGTTATGTAGAAGTTCATGAATGTATTTTTATTGTCTCACTCCTTACTGACCTGGAGAGAGACTGTGGACACATGCTGTCCTCTTGTGGTAGCTATAGGCTATTGCATTTGTCACCTCTCATTTCATTGCTTTCCAATGGAATTTGAGATGTCACCACCACCTACTCAAGGGTTAAAGGTAAGACAACTCCCATATGAAATCACGGAAGTGAGCATTCCCACATGTAAGGAGTAGCTGGGTCTTTTTCTGGGGAAGAACATGTCTATGGTAAACAGAAACCTTGTTATTTTTTGTTTTTATGTGCAGTAACTAACAATCATCTGTTTAAAATGTTAGATACCTTCTAGGTGTCATGCATTTCTTTTTAAAACAGTTTTTTTGCAGCGAATCTATTATGACGCTACTGCAAATAGCTTCGTGTAGACACATGCATTTTAACTGATGTGTGTGGCATATAGGACTGATTTTGTCATAGGGAGAATTTTTGGGGTGTTAAGGTATTCAACTTATTTTTAAGTCGGATACAAATATTTTGACACAATGTGGTGTGGAAGTATTTTCAGCATCCGCTGATTTACATATTATTCTCAGTATATAGGGGAAATTATGTGTGTGGTTTTGTTTAACTGACCTTGTGGTACCAGAAGTCCTCACAAGGATAGTAAAACAAGAACATTTTGACAAGTGGGGACTAAATACTATTTTAGGTTTAGGGTTACAATTAGGGTTTGGGTTAATGTTAGGTTAAGGGTTAGATTTAGGGTTAAGGAAAATAGGATTTTGGATGGAAATCGATTCTTTGGTCCCCACAAGGAGCGCAATACAAAACTTTTTTTTCTCTTCTCGAGGCTGAATTTGAAAAGGCTGCGGATGAGGTGAGGAGGCTGACCGTACAACCTAGCTACGCTGAACGATTAGTTACCGGAGTGTAACTCCAGTTCTATGAGTGGAGCGGAGCCCCATAGGGGAGCTCTGCTCCTAGTGGTTTACCCTCTGCCCTAAGGCAGCAACAGCCTGAGACAAAATTATGCACACACCTACAGCCAATAGGAGTACAGGTGTCCCTATAAGAGGGGATGCCTCCCCTCAATCAGCCTCCCGAGATATTTTTCTTCAGCGAGACTAGAGAGGGTCGGCAGGGCCTTAAGTCTATGGGGCTCCGCTCCACTCATAGAACTGGAGTTACACTCCGGTAACTAATCGTTCTATATCGTGGAGCTCCGCCCCATAGGGGAGCTCTGCTCCTAGTGGTTTAAGGCGGAGCGTAGCGCTCCCAAAATGTACTCCCTGCCGAGCCTAACACTTCCCATCGAAACGAGAAGGTCAGGCCTAGCAATGGCTGCAACCGAGTCCCGCAGTACTGCAACTAAAAACGCCTACGGGCGTCACAATATACCGCGTCATCGGTTAAAGACCCGCACCACCTAGTCCAATGGCAATGCCAATGACTAGTGGGCAGATCACCAGAATAGAAGCCATACTAATCTGTACTAGAAGATAGATGTGCCTCAATATCCTGTGAAAACACTACCAACCACTAATGGAATGACACCAAGTGTCACTCTACATTGTAAACGCGTAGACCGCCTCACTCACTCAATGGAATCCCAGAGATTAGTGGGCAGGAACAAAACATGAGTCATACTAAACTGAACAAGCAGATAGATGACCTCACCTTCTGTCAATCAACGCATGCCTCTACTGTACTGAACCTGTCAGTCAGGATTCATGCCACAAAATATGTTTTCTTATCCAAAGCGGACCTGATGGAAACCTTGTCCATAGTCCTGCTTTTCCCTCTCTTCCTAGCTCAAGATCTCCCTTCAGCTATGCTGAGTACAGACCGAGCCAAAGAGTTAGAAAACACATCTATCAAAAAACACGTCTTCTTAACCAAAGCGGACCTGATGGAAACCTGTGTCCACAGTCCTGCTTCTCCTCTCTATCTTGCTCAAGATCTCCCTTCAGCCACGCTGAGTACAGATCGAGCCAGAGAGTTAGAAGACATATCTAAGAGATAGAAACGGATAAATGGAGACGGCGTCGACCAGGATGCTGCTCTACAGATATCCTCTACCCCTGTTCCTCTGAAAAGGGCAGTAGAAGCCGCTACTCCACGAGTGGAGTGAGCTCTGATACCCTGAGGCAATTGCTGCCCTGCTGCCTCATAAGCTGTCTCAATGCCTTCACAAAGCCAGTGAGACAACCGCTGTTTTGAAAGTGGTCTACCTAGTGCAGCCGCACCGTGACACACAAACAACTGAGGCGATGACCTAATCGCTGCTGTGCGCTCGATGTAACACGCCAAAGCGCGTACCGGGCACAGGCGATGGAGCTTTTCCTCACTCCTCTCTCTATGAGGAGGAGGAGAAAAAGCCCACAGCTCCACGGTCTGTGACCTATATGAACTCTTAATAACCTTCGGCACAAATGCCGGGTTAGGACGTAACACTGCTCTGCTCAGGTCACCATTGATGGCCAGGCAGTCAGGTCTCGTCGAAAGAGCACACAAATCACTAACCCGCTTAGCTGTAGACAAAGCGAGCAACAGTGCTGTCTTAATAGACAGCATCTTGAGGGGTATTTGATTCAATGGCTCGAACGGCGACTTACATAGCGCTTCGAGTACCAAAGCCAAATCCCACTGAGGAAGCGTGACTCTAGGTGTTGGCCTAAGTCGCCGCGTTCCTAATAGGAAGCGTTTCACTAGAGGGTGGCTAAAGACATTGTCTCTGCCAAAGCCCTCATGACAAGCTGAAATCGCTGCTGCAAACACCCTAAAAGTGGCAGGCGATTTTTGCTTATCAAACATGAGATGTAGAAAAGAGAGAATACTCTCCACCTGACAGCTCATGGGGTCTACACCTTGTGTGACACACCATCGTGAAAACACGTTCCATCTACTGGCATACATCTTAGAAGTGGAACTGGCACGTGAACCCTGTATGGTCCTGATCACTGCATCAGATAACCCACGGCGCTCTAGCCTGTCCCTCTCAGCAGCCAGGCCTTCAGTGGTTGGCCGATTATGGGCAATTTCCCTATCGTGCCTCCCGCCTGAGACAACGCGTCCCGTCGATGTGGAATTGGCCAAGGTGGCGCAATCAACATCTGACTCATCTCCGCAAACCAAGGAGCCCCCGGGCGATCGGGCGCTATCAGTATCACTGACAGCCCCCCTGACCTCACCCTGGCTAGCAGTGGGAGAATGCAGGACAGCGGAGGGAATGCATACAGGAGAACTCTCGGCCACGGTTGGTGCGCAAAGGCGTCCCTTCCCAGTGGCGGTTCGTCCTGTTCCCTCGGAGAGAACCACAGAGGACATTGCGCGTTCACACGTGATGCGAATAGGTCCACCTCGGCTCTCCCGAATTGTTCCCAAATCTGAAGAACAATGTCCAGGTGCAGACACCACTCGTCGCCTCGAGGACCCCCTCTTGACATGAGGTCTGCTCCTACATTCAAGTAGCCCGGAATGTGTGCTGCTCTCAATGAGCGAAGGTGCTCGTGAGCCCACAGCCACAATTCCTCTGCCGCCCGATGGAGAGCAGGAGACCTGACTCCTCCCTGGCGATTTATGTGAGCTACTGTGGTCCGGTTGTCTGACCAGACCAGCACATCGCAAGTGGGTCAGAACCAGTCGAACCGTTTCCAACTCCAAGAGGTTGATATGACGACCTGATTGAGGCCACACACCTCCTATCGCTTGGGTCTGACATGTCCCTCCCCATCCCGTCAGGGACGCATCCGTGAATACTGGGATGTGAGAGGACACCTTTCCTATCGGGACTCCGTGCGTGAGAACGCGGGTTTCTCCAATAGTTCAGATCTGCACTGAGCGAGAGTGGAACCACCACCAACCGATGACGTTGACGCAATGGGTCTAGTCTTAGTTGGGTGAACCATCGCTGCATCCTGCGCATATGCAGGAGTCCCAGCGGAACCACAGAGTGGGCTGACGACATGAGACCCAAAAGTGACATGATCGACAGCGCCGTCACCGTGTGATTCGGACGACACTTCCTCAGGGCTAGCAACAAGGCTACCCTTCGGGGGTCCGAAATTCGAGCCCTCATCCTCACAGTGTCTAGCTGTATCCCCAGGTAGACAATCTGATGAGTGGGCCAGGGCGCGCTCTTTTTCCAATTCACAGCAAACCCCAGACTTGTGAGATGCATCACTGTCTGTGTTGTGTGAGTGATCGCCAGCTCTGCTGACGGGGCGAGAACCAGTAGGTCGTCCAGGTAGGCTAGTAGCCGTATTCCCTGACGACGCATAGCGGTTCCAATGCCGCCTCCACACACTTGGAAAATGTGCGAGGTGCCAGGGCGTACCCAAATGGCATCCTCGTGTATTCGTACGCCACCCCTTGAAAGGCGAACCGCAGAAACTTCCTGTGACGCGGCTGAACCGGCACATGAAAGTACGCGTCCTTTAGGTCTATGCTCGTACAAAAGTCCCCTCTCTGGACACATTCCAGCAGACGTTTTGTCGTTAGCATTCGGAAGGGCCGTTTGGTCATGCTCTCGTTGAGAATGCGTAAGTCCAAAATCGGCCTCACTCCCCCCGTCTTTTTGGGCACTAGGAAATAAGGCGAATATAGCCCTTTGTTCCTTTGCTCTCGGGGAACTACTGTCACCGCCTCCTTCGCCAAAAGTTCCGTAATCTCTGTCATCAGAGCGGCCACTTTGTCTGGCGTTTTCATCACCGTCTCCACCACTCCCCTGAACGGGGGTGGGGTCCGGTGGAATTGGAGAGCATAACCCTTCTGCAACGTCTGTTCTAGCCAGCGTGAGAGGGTGCAGCTTCTTCGCCACTGCCAGCAATGCAGAGAAAGTGGCTGAGCACGAAGCTGTGGTGCATTCAGTAGGAAGGACCTGTATTCCTCTATGGCCCTTACCGCCACTGTTCCCCAACATTGAAGTGGTGGAACAGCCCAAGGTGGGCCTCCCGTGAAAGGGAGAGGAATCATCAATGTGTTCTGAGAAAGAAAGAGGAGCAGGGACGTCGGTTAAACCCGTAACCGTCGTATTCCTGCCCTCCTTGAACGCATCGCGGGTCTGAATTGCACTGACCGAGGTCACAGCCTGCGGCAGGGCACCATCCCCAGCAAGCGATTGCGTCATCTTAGGTGACTGCAATTCGCTATCAGAGACCTTCACTACAGTACTCCTAGAAGTCTGTAGTATGAGGTCTCTATGAGGTAAAACAAGGCGGCGCCTTGATACCTTCTTAACTTTCACCTTCTGTGTGTGTTCAACTCTGCACCCCTGGTGGGTTGATTCACGCTCAGTGTGGTGAGTACTGGCTCGTTCTGTCAGGGGAGCTGATACTTTGGTTATACCCATAACCCTAGTAATCCGGCCCTCCGTGAACGTAGCATGGGTCTGAATCGCATTAACCGAGACCTTAGTCTGCGATAATGCGCCGTCCCCAGATAGCTGCTGTGTTACAATGCCTGGGGGCGCCGATACTCTGGACACCTTAGTGACCGCAGTAATCGGGCCCTCCGTGAACGCAGCATGGGTCTGGCTCGTACTAGCGGAGACCTTAGTCTGTCCCCAAATAGCGGCTGCGTCCTCATGTCAGAATCTGACCGGGACTGCTGCTTTCTATGTAAAGCACTTCTTATACGTGAAGTGTGATGTGACGACCTGATTGAGGTCTTACGGATACCTACTCTAAGTGCCTGTTCAGCAACGCACCCTCGGTGGGCTGAACGGCTCTTAGAATGGTAAGGAAGAGAGGGTGAGATTTGAACGCTCTCGGACGTATTATGGAAAATAGTCTATTTTTTGACAAAGTCAGGTGGAGCCAACTCTTTATTAAATACATCAACAAAGGCATTTACATCAACACCCATCCCTTCAACCGAAGGGTGGGGGGGGACAGTGGGCACGTTCGACACCATCGATGCGTCCTCCATCCTCTCCCCCGCGTCCCGTCACGTACGCCTCCTCTTGCCTCCCTTGGAGGGCCAGGTCGGCGTCCTCGTCACCTCCCTCGCCAGCTGTAGTGGGGCTACCGTAGCTGCTGGAAGGGCGGGGCCCGTTCCCTTGCTGCTCGTGGCCGCCGGATGACGCCGCCTCGCCGTAGACCCCGGTCTACTTAGAGGGGCGGAGGTAGATGGCCTTTGGGATGGAGGGGGGCCGAGTCGTCCTGCCAACGGCAGGTGCTTGGCCAGCTGCTTCTTCTCCTCCTCCAGCTTGGAAAAGCGCTCCGTCGCCTCTTTGACTGCGACCCCAAAGAGGCCGTCGTCAGAGAGGGGGGCGTTCAAGAGAGACGTCCTGTCTGCCTCTTTCATGGATGTCAAGGACAACCAGAGGTGTCGTTCCCCGACAACCGAAGTGGCCATGGACCTCCCCGCGCAGACTGCGGACGCCTGTGTCAGGTGGAGTATGGCGCCAGAAATTCTGGACGCCTCCTCCACCTCCTCCGGTGCCAGCTCTGTCTTGCCCGTGGTTAAACGGGACAGAGAGGCCGCCAAGAGGGCAATATTGTTAGCTGCTGCTACAGCTTGGGCTCCCAACCCAAAGGACTTCTCTAACAGCGACGCTGTGAGTCGGTCCTTCTGGGATGGCAACGTGGCCTTCTTGGAAGAGGGCCAAGGGCTCGAACCCGGTACGAGATACGCCGCCATGGCGCTCTCTAACCTGGGGATTCCCTGACCCTGAAACCTTCCTTCCACTCTCGTGAATGGGAGATCCGCTTTTACCGGCGAACGCGCCGCTAAAGGTGCCTCCCACGAGCCCTCAACGTACCTAGCCAAAGAAGGCATGGCAGGAGCCACTGGCTCTGCTGCATTCTTTGGCCTGGAATAAGGACCATCATATCAACCTCCGGTCCGGAGGGAAGAGGGGGCAGCCTTATCACCAGCTGTTGAGCAGCTCTCTCAATGAGACCCGGAAAATCAGATCTCAGAGAGGCTGCAGCGAAATAGAGAGCTTCTGATCTCTCAGAGCTCGTATCCCCTTCACTATAGGGACTACAAGCCCTCTCGCTCTCCAAAGGAAAGGGGGGCTTGAAAGTATGAGGGATGGGGTCCGACTGTTCCATTGGAATGCCAGACCCCCCCTCAAAGTCCCTATCTTCCCCCGAGTCTGCGCCGTCGGACGACGCCTCTGAAGCAGAGGCTAGTATCGACAGCACGTCCTCAAGGGGGATGTCCTCCCTGAAAAACGCCCAACGCTGCTTCCTCTCCTTTAAAGAAAGGAGGGCGCAGGAGGCGCAATTCGGGGGACTGCAGACGCCTTCCTTGGCATGCTGGGATCCCAAACAAACGAAGCACAGGTCGTGGTGGTCACCGGCCGCCATGGAAGTGCATCTGCACTGAGCTCTGAAAAGAGCTTTTGGGGGTGGAAAATCTCCCGGTGTGCTCATTTAGACGACGTTGATGACTGGAATATCAACGGCGTTTTCGTCCTGAGTCTTGTGCTTCGTCTCTTCTTGGCTCTTCAGTCTAGTCATCCAGTCGCTGAAGAAAAAGGGAGGCTGATTGAGGGGAGGCATCCCCTCTTATAGGGACACCTGTACTCCTATTGGCTGTAGGTGTGTGCATAATTTTGTCTCAGGCTGTTGCTGCCTTAGGGCAGAGGGTAAACCACTAGGAGCAGAGCTCCCCTATGGGGCGGAGCTCCACGATATAGAACTAGCAGTTGTATATGGTTTGTACAAGCAGGCAACAATTGGCAACATCAACACGGGTGAGTCATTCTGTTCAACCTGTCCTACAGGCTGCACCTCATTCTTAAAGCCAAATCCCTGATTATTGTCTAATCTTTCTGGTACCACTTCAAGCATCAAGATAATGACATACAACTTCTTATAAGTATGGCCAGGAGTTTTGGGGCACTTTGAGGCACTGTGCTTTTACCGGTATTTCCAGCATTGTCAGCTAGTGCTGCTGCAGGTAGGAAATGTTCTGTAATTGACGCAAGCTGTCTCCACTCAATCAATCCATGTCTGGTTGGCGGGGGTATCGCTTAAAGCAAGGGAGGCATAGCTCTGTGAATCTTAATCGCACAAAGCCTATTATTTGGCAGGGAATACTATTTGTACACCTCACTTTTCTCAAACTGATCCTCTAACGGACTCGGAAGTTGTAGCAAAAAAATTGTCAATTAAGGGCAGTTAATGTGGAGAGTCAATGAAACCAACCATGAAAGTATATTTTAGTGAATTCGGTGAGTAGCCCCGAATAGGACTCGAACACGGGTCCTGCGACTGTTAAACCAACACCTTAACCGTACAGTCGAGGTCAAGTTTTGAGAATGACAAAGTATTGGTCTTCACAAAGTTTGCTGCTTCAGTGTTTTTAGATATTTGTCAGATGTTACTATGGTATACTGAAGTATAATTACAAGCATTCCATAAGTGTCAAAGGCTTTTATTGACAATTACATTACGTTTATGCAGAGAGTCAATATTTGCAGTGTTGACCCTTCTTTTTCAAGACCTCTGCAATCCGCCCTGGCATGCTGTCAATTAACTTATGGGCCACATCCTGACTGATGGCAGCCCATTCTTGCATAATCAATGCTTGGAGTTTGTCAGAATTTGTGGGTTATTGTTTGTCCACCCGCCTCTTGAGGATTGACCACAAGTTCTCAACGGGATTAAGGTCTGGGGAGTTTCCTGGCCATGGACCCAAAATGTTGATGTTTTGTTCCCCGAGCCACTTAGTTATCACTTTTGCCTTATGGCAAGGTGCTCCATCATGCTTGAAAAGGCATTGGTCGTCACCAAACTGTTCTTGGATGGTTGGGAGAAGTTGCTCTCGGAGGATGTGTTGGTACCATTCTTTATTTATGGCTGTGTTTTTAGGCAAAATTGTGAGTGAACCCACTCCCTTGGCTGGGAAGCAACCCCACACATGAATGGTCTCAGGATGCTTTACTGTTGGCATGACACAGGACTGATGGTAGCGCTCACCTTGTCTTCTCCGGACAAGCTTTTTTCCGGATGCCCCAAACAATCGGAAAGGGGATTCATCAGAGAAAATGACTTTACCCCAGTCCTCAGCAGTCCAATCCCTGTACCTTTTGCAGAATATCAGTCTGTCCCTGATGTTTTTCCTGGAGAGAAGTGGCCTCCTCTCTGCCCTTCTTGACACCAGGCCATCCTCCAAAAGTCTTCGCCTCACTGTGCGTGCAGATGCACTCACACCTGCCTGCTGCCATTCCTGAGCAAGTTCTGCACTGGTGGTGCCCCGATCCCGCAGCTAAATCAACTTTAGGAGACGGTCCTGGTGCTTGCTGGACTTTCTTGGGTGACCTGAAGCCTTCATTGATGATCTGATAAATGGTTGATTTAGTTGCAATCTTACTAGCAGCAATGTCCTTGCCTGTGAAGCCCTTTTTGTGCAAAGCAATGATGATGGCACGTGTTTCCTTGCAGGTAACCATGGTTAACAGAGGAAGAACAATGATTTCAAGCACCAACCTCCTTTTAAAGCTTCCAGTCTGTTATTCTAACTCAATCAGCATGACAGAGTGATCTCCAGCCTTGTCCTCGTCAACACTCTCACCTGTGTTAACAAGAGAATAACTGACATGATGTCAGCTGGTCCTCTTGTGGCAGGGCTGAAATGCAGTGGAAATGTTTTTTGGGGGGATTAAGTTCATTTTCATGGCAATTAATTAATTCTTTGCAATTAATTGCAATTCATCTGATCACTCTTCATAACATTCTGGAGTATATGCAAATTGGCATTATAAAAACTGAGGCAGCAGACTTTGTGAAAATTAATATTTGTGTCATTCTAAACTTTTGACCACGACTGTACACCAAGAGGTTCGGACCTCTTGGCGTAACGGTTCATGTGTTGGCTTGACAGTCACTGGACACAGGTTCAAGTCCCGGTTGGGGCTACCCCCCAAGTTTTCTACAACATACAGTACATCCATGGTTGGTTTCATTGACTCTCCCCTTAAACTGCCCCTAATTTACCCTTTTTTAGCTACAACTTTGGACTCCGTTGGGGAGGATCAGTTTGAGTAAAGTGAGGTTTAGAATCACTGATCTACAAATGGTATTCCTTGGCAAATAATAGATTTTGTGCGATTTAAGATTAGCAGAGCTACTCATCCCCTGGCTTAGGCAATCCCCCTGCCAAACACACACGCACAACTGGATATGGATTGATTGGAGACAGCTTGTGTCAATTCCAGAACATTTCCTACCTGCTGCAGCGCTAGTGGATGATGCAGGTAATACCAATAAAAGTAGTGTCTCAGTGCCCCAAAACCCCTGGTCCTACTTATAAACAGGTATCAGCCTATAGTGTCTTATTACAAGGCATATATATATATATATATATATATATAACAGTTGAAGTCGGAAGTTTACATACACTTAGGTTGGAGTCGTTGACCTGTTTTTCCACCACTCCACACATTTCTTGTTAACAGAATATCGTTTTGGCAAGTCGGTTAGGACATCTACTTTGTGCATGACACAAGTCATTTTTCCAACAATAGTTTACAGACAGATTATTTCACTTATAATTCACTGTATCACAATTCCAGTGGGTCAGAAGTTTACATACACTAAGTTCACTGTGCCTTTTAAACAGCTTGGAAAATTCCAGAAAATGATGTCTTGGCTTTAGAAGCTTCTGATAGGATAATTGACATCATTTGAGTCAATTGGAGGTGTACCTGTGGATGTATTTCAAGGCCTACCTTCAAACTCAGTGCCTCTTTGCTTGACATCATGGGAAAATCAAAAGAAATCAGCCAAGACCTCAGGAAAAAAAAATAGTAGACCTCCACAAGTCTGGTTCATCCTTGGGAGCAATTTCCAAATGCCTGAAGGTACCACGTTCATCTGTACAAACAATAGTACGCAGTATAAACACCATGGGACCACGCAGCCGTCATACCGCTCAGGAAGGAGACGCGTTCTGTCTCCAAGAGATTAAGGTACTTTGGTGCGAAAAGTGCAAATCAATCCCAGAACAACAGCAACAGACCTTGTGAAGATGCTGGAGGAAATGGGTACAAAAGTATCTATATCCACAGTGAAACTAGTCCTATATCGACATAACCTGAAAGGCTGCTCAGCAAGGAAGAAGCCACTGCTCCAAAACCACCATAAAAAAGCCAGACTACGGTTTGCAACTGCACATGGGGATAAAGATCGTACTTTTTGTAGAAATGTCCTCTGGTCTGATGAAACAAAAATAGAACTGTTTGGACATAATGACCATCGTTATGTTTTGAGGAAAAAGGGGAACGCTTGCAAGCCGAAGAACACCATCCCAACCGTGAAGCACGGGGGTGGCAGCATCATGCTGTGGGGGTGCTTTGCTGCAGGAGGGACTGGTGCACTTCACAAAATAGATGGCATCATGAGGAAGGAACATTATGTGGATATATTGAAGCAACATCTCAAGACAGTCAGGAAGTTAAAGCTTGGTCGCAAATGGGTCTTCCAAATGGACAATGACCCCAAGCATACTTCCAAAGTTGTGGCAAAACGGCTTAAGGACAGCAAAGTCAAGGTATTGGAGTGGCCATCACAAAGCCCTGACCTCAATCCTATAGAACATTTGTGGGCAGAACTGAAAAAGCGTGTGCGAGTAAGGAGGCCTACAAACCTGACTCAGTTACACCAGCTCTGTCAGGAGGAATGGGCCAAAATTAACCCAACTTATTGTGGGAAGCTTGTGGAAGGCTACCCGAAATGTTTGACCCAAGTTAAACAATTTAAAGGCAATGCTACCAAATACACTCAATTAGTATGTAAAACTTCTGACCCACTAGGAATGTGATGAAAGAAATAAAAGCTGAAATAAATCATTCTCTCTACTATTATTTTGACATTTCACATTCTTAAAATAAGACGGGGAATTTTTACTAGGATTAAATGTCAGGAATTGTGAAAAACTGAGTTTAAATGTATTTGGCTAAGATGTATGTAAACTTCCGACTTCAACTGTATATATAATTATTTGTAATTTTTTTGTTGTATTTTACCCCCTTTTTCGATCTACTCATCACTGCAACTCCCCAACGGGCTCGGGAGGCGAAGGTCCAGTCATGCGTCCTTCGAAACATGACCCGCCAAACCGCGCTTCTTACACCCACCTGCTTAACCCGGAAGCCAGCCGCACCAATGTGTCGTAGGAAACACTGTTCAACTGACTACCGAGGTCAGCCTGCAGGCGTCCGGCGTGCCACAAGGAGTCGCTAGAGCCTCACCGGCCAAACCCTCACCTAACCCGGACGACGTTGAGCCAATAGTGCGCCGCCAAATGGGACTCCCGATCACGACACAGCCTGGGATCGAACCCGGGTCTGTAGTTACAATTTTAAAGGCAATGCGCCTTAGACCACTGAGCCACTCGTGAGACCAAGGCTTATAATTTTGTCTCTATATGCATTTCTCAAGAGTTAAATGTCTTGACTTATCAATTGTTTAGCTGCCTTTTTGTCTGTAAGTAAACCATTCAGGGACGGACATTTAGGCCGGTGACCTGAACATGCTCTGATGTTGCCCCGTTGGGCAGGTGATTTAAAAAGTGAATACTTCCAGTAGGCCTAGCCTAAAACTGATCTTTGTGAAAGACAGACGATGTTTGGCAGTCGGGCAAGTTGAGCCTGCTCTGAGAACAACCAAAATACAAAGAATTCCAGTTCTTCTTTTTCAGATTCCTCCCCTGTGTATGTGAAAGGCAGGCAATATATGGCACTATTGCGTGTAAAATATACTGAACAAAAAAATATAAATGCAACATGTAAAGTGTTGGTCCCATGTTTCAAAAGCTGAAAAATATCCCAGAAATGTTCCATATGCACAAAAAGCTTATTTCTCTCATTGTGTGTACACATTTGTTTACATCCCTGTTGGTGAGTATTTCTCCTTTGCCAAGATAATATATCCACCTGAGAGGTGTGGCATATCAATAAGCTGAATAAACAGCATGATCATTACCTAGGTTCACCTTGTGCTGGGGACAATAAAAGGCCACTCTAAAATGTCCCTCAAGTTGAGGGAGTGTGCAATTTGCATGCTGACTGCAGGAATGTCCACCAGAGCTGTTGCCAGAACTGAACGTTTTAGAGAATTTGGCAGTACGTCCAACTGGCCTCACAACCGCAGACCACGTGTAACCATGCCAGCCCAGGACCTCCACATCTGGCATCTTCACCTGCAGGATGGTCTGAGACAAGCCACCCGGACAGCTGATGAAACTGTGGGTATGCACAACTGAAGAATTTCTGCACAAACTGTCAGAAACCATCTCAGGGAATGTCATCTGTGTGCTCATTGTCCTCAACAGGATCTTGACCAGACTGCAGTTCGACGTTATAACGGACTTCAGTGGGCAAATGCTCACCTTCGATGGCCACTGGCACACTGGAGAAGTATGCTCTTCATGGATGAGTTCTGGTTTCAACTGTACTGGGCAGATGGCAGACAGCGTGTATGATGTCATGTGGGTGAGCGATTTGCTGATCTTAACGTTGTGAATAGAGTGCCCCATGGTGGCTGTGGGGTTATGGTAGTGCAGGCAGAAGTTATGGACAACGAACACAGTTGCATTTTATTGATGTCAATTTGAATGCACAGAGATACAGTGACGATACCCTGAGGCCCATTGTTGTGCCATTCATCCGCCACCATCACCTCATGTTTCAGTATGATAATGCACGGCCCGATGTCGCAAGGATCTGTACACCATTCCTGGAAGCTGAAAATGTCCCAGTTCTTCGATGGCCTGCATACCTAGACATGTCAACCATTGAACATGTTTGGGATGCTCTGGATTGATGTTTCCGACAGCGTGTTCCAGTTCCCGCCAATATCCAGCAACTTCGCACAGCCATTGAAGAGGAGTGAGACAACATTCCACAGGCCACAATCAACAGCCTGATCAACTCAATGCGAAGATGTCGGGCTGCATGAGGCAAATCTGTATTCCCAGTCATGTGAGATCCATAGATTAGGGCCTAATGTATTTATTTATATGAACTGTAAAATTGTTGCATGTTGCGTTTTATATTTTGGTTCAGTGTAGTTTATTTTTACATTATCGGGAAAGCGATCATAATCTTCGGGTAACCAAAAAATAATCCTGACTTACCCGATGGGCAAGTGTCTTTCAGACTTTGTTAATACCTGCCAGTTAAAGTAATATTTTTGTTGATGTAAGAGTAACTTTGAAAATGTATGTGTTGTGTCCACAGAGCGTCCGGGAATATTTGACTTCCAAGGAAAATCTAAATGGGATGGTTGGAAAGCACAGGAAGGTAAGTATTTTGGACAATGTATTATTCTGCCTTTCTACTCTCTCTGTTTTGAATGTAACACAAATCTTCAATGTGTCCTGTTTCTATTTTCAATCCAATAGGAAAGTCCAAAGAAGATGCCATAAAATAATATATTGCCTTTGTGGAAGAAATGAAAGCAAAGTATCCAATGTAGAGGTTATCTTTAGGACATTAGTGCACATATTTTTCTAAGAACCATTTTATAATAAAGCAATAAGGCACGAGGGGGTGTGGTATATGGCCAATATACCACGGTTAAGGGCTGTATCAAGGCACTCTGCTTTGCGTCGTGCGTGCCTAAGAACAGCCCTTAGCCATGGTATATTGACCATCTACCACAAATCCCAGAGGTGCCTTATTGCTATTATAAACTGGTTACCAATGTCATTAGAACAGTAAAAATAAATGTTTTGTCATACCCGTGGTATAAGGTCTGATATACCACGGCTGTCAGCCAAATCCGCATTCAGGGCTTGAACCATCCAGTTTATAATAAATTACCATGAGCAAGAAGAAAAGGGACCAAATCTGACATTTTACATGGGTGAAGTGTTGAGACAACCAAGATGACCGTTTGTTAGACAACTCACCAGCAATTTGTTATCCTCTTAAAAAAGTGCAGCCTTTTGATCTGGGTATTTATTTCAGAAAATGTCAAATTGTGAGAAAATACAGTACATTGATGCAAAAGAACAGTAAATTATGTTTCTTAAAAGATCTGTCTTTGAAGTATAATAAAAAGTGAGAATTTTCAATCATGTCGATACATTCTCTGGACAAGAGGCTGGCCATAACCAGACCCCTTTCCAGGATTTATCTTTCACATGTTGATGATGAAGAGCTGAGGCCTACTTCTTGTTTTTGAATATCTTTCTGTTTCTTAGGATTTCCACTGAACCCAAAATGTCCTAGATCTTCAGGCCTGGTCCATAGTCGTAGAAATGTTGCTTGAGCTTGAGGGAATGACACAAAATAACAGTGCTGTTTCCCATGCAATGTCCAAGTCTTCAAGAGTGGCCAAGTGATTCTGTGGACCATTCCTCAAGTTAAATAAAGTTATGTAACTTAAGTACCCTTGATGTCTTGAGAGAGTCCCTCTGTATGAGTGTTTTTATCTGGCATGTCTAAGAGATCTCCAGTGATTGGGGGGGTCGTCAAAGGTCATGCCAGGCTGGCCGGTCCGGAACAGGGAAGCAAGGAGACCTGGGTAAGGGGAGAGCCGCTTTGGCTCATGGAGCCATGGTGTCTTGGTGCCCCGTGTAGATGCTGCTTCAGCCTCCACCTTCGCCATCTCCTCTGTACCTCGTACTGTACCTTTGTGTGGGGGGAGGGGATGGAGAAAGTGTATCATCGAGCACTAGTTAATCAGGGCTAGCTGCCTAATATTAGCAATAGCACATTTATACCACTTATTTCAACTTCATTTTACATCATAGTTTTGAGAAATGGACAAAAAACCTACCTCCCCATTTAGAAAACAGTAAAGAACAGCAACTCCAAAGCCCTGGAAAGGAAGAAAGGGGAATTTAGACATCAAATAGTATTCCTGCAAAGTAAAAAAGTAAAAATCAAAATTACCTGTGTTGATGGAAGAGCCAGCTCAACAAAGGTCCATATTTTGTAAGTTAAACCACTGACTTTGATGGGTAAGAAGGCAAAGAGGATGTAGTACAAACCAAAGAGGGTCACCAAAAGAAAAGTAGATTTGGTAAGTCTCCTGAAAAGATACAAGGAAAATATGCAATTTTAAAATACATAAATCAATACTGTACACATGTTTGGAGAGATTCCATTAGTTTGCCGTTGTGCTGGTCTTTCAGGTTTGACTGGGCAACGCTTACAGAAAGTTAGCACAGGTACTGTAACACTGTTTTAAGTTTTTTTTATACCCTACAGAATAAACATCCTTGAAATGCTTTGGTAATAGTATATTCTGGTGATTTTGACAACTCACTTGTATTGGCTGAATTCAGTTCCATGCATGTCTGGCATCCGCAGTTTCCCCACCAGAATTCGTATGATACTCAGAAAAAATATAAAATTAATCTGCAATGAAATGGCAACAAATGATTACCGTAGGGAGTAAAACAAATATTTACATTCTCAGTTATATAAAAAACAAACATCAAATTGTATTTGTCACATACACAGAATACAAAGGGTGTTAACTGACAGTGAAACGCTTGCTTACGAGCCCTTTACAACAATGCAGTAAAAACATATATACAAGAATGAAGCTGTATACAGGGAGTACCAGATCAATGTGCATGGGTATGGGGTACACTATTTGAGGTAGATAAGGACATGAAGTCAGGGTAAAGGGACTAGGCATCAGGATAGATAAAAATATAAGTAAAATAAAGCACAGAGTAGCAGCAGCAGCATGTGTGTGTTTCTTTTTTTGTATACAAAACATTAAGAACACCTGCTCTTTCCATGACAGACTGACCAGGTGAAAGCTATGGTCCCTTATTGATGTCACCTGTTAAATCTACTCCAATCAGTGTAGATGAAGGGGAGGAGACAGGTTAAAGAAGGATGTTTAATCCTTGAGACATGGATTGTGTGTGTGTGCCATTCAGAGGGTGAATGGGAAAGACAAAAGATTTAAGTGCTTTTGAATAGGGAATGGTAGTAGGTGCCAGGTACACCGGTTTGAATGTTTCAAGAAATGCAAACATAAATGCTCCACCACCCAAAGGACATCCAGCCAACTTGACACAACTGTGGGAAGCATTGAAGTCAACGTGGGCCAGCATCCCTGTGGAACGCTTTCGACACCTTGTAGTCCATGCCCTGATGAATTGAGGCTATTCTGAGGGCAAAAGGGGGTGCAACTCAATATTAGGAAGGTGTTCGTAATGTTTTGTACACTCAGTGTGTGTGCGTGTATGTATGTGTATATATGTATATATATATACAGTGGGGAAAAAAAGTATTTAGTCAGCCACCAATTGTGCAAGTTCTCCCACTTAAAAAGATGAGAGAGGCCTGTCATTTTCGTCATAGGTACACGTCAACTATGACAGAGAAAGGTGTTCGTAATGTTTTGTACACTCAGTGTGTGTGCGTGTATGTATGTGTATATATGTATATATATATACAGTGGGGAAAAAAAGTATTTAGTCAGCCACCAATTGTGCAAGTTCTCCCACTTAAAAAGATGAGAGAGGCCTGTCATTTTCGTCATAGGTACACGTCAACTATGACAGAGAAATTGAGGGAAAAAAATCCAGAAAATCAAATTGTAGGATTTTTTATGAATTTATTTGCAAATTATGGTGGAAAATAAGTATTTGGTCACCTACAAACAAGCAAGATTTCTGTCTCTCACAGACCTGTAACTTCTTCTTTAAGAGGTTTCTCTGTCCTCCACTCGTTACCTGTATTAATGGCACCTGTTTGAACTTGTTATCAGTATAAAAGACACCTGTCCACAACCTCAAACAGTCACACTCCAAACTCCACTATGGCCAAGACCAAAGAGCTGTCAAAGGACACCAGAAACAAAATTGTAGACCTGCACCAGGCTGGGAAGACTGAATCTGCAATAGGTAAGCAGCTTGGTTTGAAGAAATCAACTGTGGGAGCAATTATTAGGAAATGGAAGACATACAAGACCACTTATAATCTCCCTCGATCTGGGGCTCCACGCAAGATCTCACCCCATGGGGTCAAAATGATCACAAGAACGGTGAGCAAAAATCCCAGAACCACACGGGGGGACCTAGTGAATGACCTGCAGAGAGCTGGGACCAAAGTAACAAAGCCTACCATCAGTAACACACTACGCCGCCAGGGACTCAAATCCTGCAGTGCAGACGTGTCCCCCTGCTTAAGCCAGTACATGTCCAGGCCCGTCTGAAGTTTGCTAGAGTGCATTTGGATGATCCAGAAGAGGATTGGGAGAATGTCATATGTCATATGGTCAGATGAAACCAAAATAGAACTTGTCGTGTTTGGAGGACAAATAATGCTGAGTTGCATCCAAAGAACACCATACCTACTGTGAAGCATGGGGGTGGAAACATCATGCTTTGCGGCTGTTTTTCTGCAAAGGGACCAGGACGACTGATCCGTGTAAAGGAAAGAATGAATGGGGCCATTTATCATGTGATTTTGAGTGAAAACCTCCTTCCATCAGCAAGGGCATTGAAGATGAAACGTGGCTGGGTCTTTCAGCATGACAATGATCCCAAACACACCGCCCGGGACAACGAAGGAGTGGCTTCGTGAAGAAGCATTTTAAGGTCCTGGAATGGCCTAGCCAGTCTCCAGATCTCAACCCCATAGAAAATCTTTGGAGGGAGTTGAAAGTCCGTGTTGCCCAGCGACAGCCCCAAAACATCACTGCTCTAGAGGAGATCTGCATGGAGGAATGGGCCAAAATACCAGCAACAGTGTGTGAAAACCTTGTGAAGACTTACAGAAAACGTTTGACCTGTGTCATTGCCAACAAAGGGTATATAACAAAGTATTGAGAAACTTTTGTTATTGACCAAATACTTATTTTCCACCATAATTTGCAAATAAATTCATAAAAAATTCTACAATGTGATTTTCTGGATTTTTTTTCCTCATTTTGTCTGTCATAGTTGACGTGTACCTATGATGAAAATTACAGGTCTCTCTCATCTTTTTAAGTGGGAGAAAATGCACAATTGGTGGCTGACTAAATACTTTTTTTCCCCACTGTGTATATATATATATATATATATATATATATATATATATATATATAAAATGTATAGAGAGGGCTAGTCAGTGCAAGATAGGGTCAATGCAGATAGTCCGGGTAACCATTTAATTAACTATTTATGGCTATTAGCAGTCTTACGGCTTGGGGGTAGAAGCTGTCTCGGAACCTGTTGGGCCGAGAGCTGATGCTCCGGTACCATTTGCCGGACGGTAGCAGAGTGAACAGTGAACTTGGGTGGGTGTCTTTGACACATTTTCAGGCCTTCCTCTGACATTGCCTGATATAGAGGTCCTGGATGGCCTGTAGCGCTTGTCGAGGGCGGTTCATTTTCCATACCAAGCGGTGATGCACCCAATCAAAATGCTCTCGATGCAGCTGTGTAACTTTTTGACGATCCAAGGGCCCATGCCAAATCTTTTCGGCCCTGAGGGGAAGAGACACTTTCGTGCCCTCTTCACGACTGTGCGGGTGTGTGTACACCATGTTAAGTCCTTAGTGATGTGGACGCCGAGGAACTTGAAGCTTTCGACCTGCTCCACTACAGCCCCATCGATGTGGATCAGGACATGCTCTCCCCTCTTTCTCCTGTAGTCCACACTCAGCTCCTTGGTCTTACTGATGTTGAGGAGAGGCTGATGTCCTGCCACCACACTGCCAAGTCTCTGACCTCCTCCCTGTAGGCTGTCTCATCACCATCAGTGATCAGGCCTACCACCGTTGTCGTCAGCAAACTTGATGGTGCTGGAGTCGTGGGTGAACAGGGAGTACAGGAGGGGACTAGGCACACACCCCCTGAGGGGCCCCCGTGTTGATGGTCAGCGTGGCGGAGGTGTTGTTGCCTACCCTCACCATCTGGGGCCGGCCCGTCAGGAAGTCCAGGATCCAGTTACAGAGGTTCAGTCCCATGGTCCCGAGCTTGGTGAGGAGCTTGGAGGGAATATGGTGTTGAATGCTGCGCTGTAGTCTATGAACAGCAATCTCACATAGTGATTTCCCCTCTTGTCCAGGTGGGGAGAGGCGGTGTGAAATGCAATTGAGATAGCATCATCTGTGGATCTGTTGGGGCAGTATGTGAATTGGGAGTGGTTCCAGGGTGTCTGGGATAATGGTGTTGATGTGTGACTTGACCAGCCTTCCAAAGCACTTAATAATTAAAGATGCGAGTGCTACAGGGCGATAGTCATTTAGGCAGTTTACCTTGGAGTTCTTGGGAACAGGTACAATGGTGGTCAGCTTGAAACATGTTAGGATTACAATCTGGTACAAGGAGAGATTGAACATGTCCGTGAAGACACTTGCCAGCTGGTCTGCGCATGCTCTGAGAATGTGCCCTGGTATTCTGTCTTGAAGAATCTTGAACAATGCATAGGCCTAATCATTAGTTATCAACAGAGATTGATGCACTTACAACTATGAAGAGTAGGACTGGTACTCTGAGAATCCACCAAACCCAGTCATGTACCCTTGTCTCCCAGCAGCTTGAGGAGAAAGAGAAACCTATTAATGTATGTGAACTATGATGATGATGCAATTGTCATCTGTTTAAAATGGTCTATGACATCCCATTCATCTGTATCTTACCCTTCATCCTCATAGAAGTATTTTGCCAAGCCCCAGGATACAATGACAATCATTGGCAAACCTATGTAGAAAAACAAAAACTGTTTAGTTAAATTCAATCCCTCTTTTCAGTGAACAGTTCACTATGACATGACATTGCTAGATGACATCAATGACATGGCATGTGTAGTGTTGTTGTAATGTAGAGGGGACAGGTGTCCGTACCCCAGCCCTGGATGATGTACCACCACAGGGGTTTCTTCTTGGAGAAGAAGGAGACGCTGACCAGGGTGTGGAGGTAGTGTCCCTCCACCAGCAGCCAGCTGTAGTTAGCCATGATGCAGTAGTTGGAGAACATCACCACTAACTTACACACCACCTACAGGATATGATGAGAAAAGATACACTACATGACCAAAAGTATGTGGACACCTGCTTGTCAAACGTCTCATTCCAAAATCATGGGCATTCATATGGAGTTTGTCCCCCCTTTGCTGCTATAACAGCCTCCACTTCTGGGAAGGCTTTCCACTAGATGTTGGAACATTGCCGCGGGGACTTGCTTCCATTCAGCCACGAGTATAAGTGAGGTCGGGCACTGATGTTGGGCGATTAGGCCTGGCTCGCAGTCGGCGGTCCAATTTATCCCAAAGGTGTTCGATGGGGTTGAGGTCAGGGATCTGTGCAGGCCAGTCAAGTTATATTTACTCATCAATCTACACACAATACCCCATAATGACAAAGCGAAAACTAAAAACACCTTATTTACATAAGTATTCAGACCCTTTGCTATGAGACTCGAAATTGAGCTCAGGTGCATCCTGTTTCCATTGTTCATCCTTGAGATGTTTCTACAACTTGATTGGAGTCCACCAGTGGTAAATTCAATTGATTGGACATGATTTGGAAAGGCACACACCTGTCTATATAAGGTACCACAGTTGACAGTGCATGTCAGAGGAAAAACCAAGCCATGAGGTCGAAGGAATTGTCCGTAGAGCTCCGAGACAGGATTGTGTTGAGGCACAGATCTGGGGAAGGGTACAGCAATGTCTGCAGCATTGAAGGTCCCCAAGAACACAGTGGGCTCCATCATTCTTAAACGGAAGAAGTTTGGAACCACCAAGACTCTTCCTAGAGCTGGCTGCCCGGCCAAACTTAGCAATCGGGGGAGAAGGGCCTTGGTCAGGGAGTTGACCAAGAACCCGATGGTCACTCTGACAGAGCTTCAGAGTTCCTCTGTGGAGATGGGAGAACCTTCCAGAAGGACAACCATCTCTGCAGCACTCCACCAATCAGGCCTTTATAGTAAAGTGGCCAGACGGAAGCCACTCCTCAGTAAAAGGCACGTGACAGCCCGCTTGGAGTTTGGCTAAAGGACTCTCAGACCATGAGAAACAAGATTCTCTGGTCTGATGAAACCTGGCACCATCCCTACGGTGAAGCATGGTGGTGGCAGCATCATGCTGTGGGGATGTTTTTCAACGGAAGGGACTGGGAGACTAGTCAGGATTTAGGGAAATATGAACAGAGCAAAGTACAGAGAGATCCTTGATGAAAACCTGCTCCAGTGCGCTCAGGACCTTAGACTTAGGCGAAGGTTCACCTTCCAACAGGACAACGACCCTAAGCACACAGCCAAGACAACGCAGGAGTGGCTTCGGGACAAGTCTCTGAATGTCCTTGAGTGGCCCAGCCAGAGCCTGGACTTGAACCCCATCGAACATCTCTGGAGAGACTTGAAAATAGGTGTGCAGCAATGCTCCCCATCCAACCTGACAGAGCTTGAGAGGATCTGCAGAGAAGAATGGGAGAAATTCCCAAATACAGGTGTGCCACGCTTGTAGCGTCATACCCAAGAAGACGTGAGGCTGTAATCGCTGCCAAAGGTGCTTCAACAAACTATTGAGTAAAGGGTCTGAATACTTATGTAAATGTGATATTTCCGTTTTTTATGTTTCATAAATTTGCAAACATTTCTAAAAACCTGTTTTTGCTTTGTCATTATGGGGTATTGTGTGTAGATTGATGAGGGGAAAAAACTATGTAATCCATTTTAGAATAAGGCTGTAACGTAACAAAATGTGGAAAAGTCAAGGGGTCCGAATACTTTCTGAATGCACTGTATAGTGTAGGAGGGGTATTTTAGTATGTTCATATCATGTTGAAAGATTAATAACTATCAAAACCAGGAATTTTTTCAAGAGTTAGAAAAGTGAGTTATTCTGCTTTCACACACTCAATTACTAATTTCTCTCTATCAATCTGTTCATCCATTTACACATGCATTGACAGTCACTACAAAGTACAGTAGATACGTACTGGGTAGTCGTCACAATGGTAGAAGTCTTCATCGGTGAAGAGCACAGAGTATTTGATGAAGATGAAGGAAGTACGCAGGATGAAGGAGTTGGATGTGGATGTAGTTTCTGGTGCAGTGCAGTTTCCTAGACAACAGGAAAAGTGTAAAAGCAGCTGTAAATGTCCTCCTTGACCAACATGCTTTTGACACCCATGTTGTAATATGTTTAATCCCCCACTGAGACACAATATTAAGATAAGCATGTTGGTTACAGTCTGGTTTATTGGGTATCCAAATGGATTATCATATATTTTTATCATAATAATTCTTAGACTTGATTCTCTGTTTCTCACCTAAAGAGACAGAGGATGGTGATGGCGATGGTGAGAGAGATTAGAGAGAGAGCGTAGCCTGCAGTGTACATGGTCTTCACGTAGGGGAAGTACATGTGGGAGTCATGTGACTGGGAGGAAAAAGTGGCCTGGTGTAAGAATATATTTTTATGAAAATTGTCCATGTATTTTTAAATCACTGCTCAACACTTCTATGGCTTTCCCTTATTTGTATGTATTTGTCCTGAATCAAAGACAAAACCATTGATGTAGCATATACTAAGATTACACATGTACCCACCTCTCCAAGTAAGTGTAAGGTTTCGTTGAAACATGCATGCTCGTAAGGAGGGAATGGGTCCGTCCAGCCCGTGTCTGTGCAGTTCCGGTACACTTTACCTGGAAAATCATACAGTCTCATCAATACTTACTTACTGTTCTGTTCAAATAAATGAATTATGGCCATCAAAATAGTCGGCATCAGAGAAAAAAAACTTGACCATGCAGAGCAACGGTGGAACAGACCAAATATTTTCTAAGACACACAGACCTACATTGTTACGGTTCGGCACTGTTGGTCCGGTTCCCGCTTGTTTCCCTGTTCCTTTTTCCCTCGTGTGTGTGGTCTGTGTCTGTCTCCTGCTGGGTGCAGCCCCAGTCAGAGGATCTAGGTCAGGGCGTGGCCATTCTCTCTCATGCTCCGTTGCCCAGCTGGGCTCATTGTCATCAATCAACCAGCAGTTATCTACCCCGGGCTGGACACCTCTCAGCGCCAGTTCGTTTCTACACTACCTGTGGTAACTTGGCTCCGTACAGCAAATCTCAGTTTAGTTGTACTCTCTCAGTATTATAGTTGTTTCTGCCACATTTGTCAACCCTCTGTCTCTCCTTCGACCAGATCCCGTCTGTTCCTGCTGCCTGCCTGCCTGCCATTCCCATCGCCGCAACCTGCTCCTCTGTTGCGATACTCCTCGTCATCCAGCTCTCTGGACTACTGGCTCTCCACCCCACTCAGCTCCCTAGCCCGGCCTGAAGCTACTCCACCCTGGAACTGCTCTCTCTGCCAAGACACGCTGAATAAATTAATCCTAATCCACCTCTCTTGTTCGTGTGTCCGTCTCTGCACCTGGAGTCCCCACCCAACCTAATAGAACGAACTGGCCAAACATGGACTCAGCAGAGATGCCACATGTGCAAACAACGGGTGATGGGATAACTGTGCGCCCCCTCCATTCACACAGGGAATGTTCATTGGGACAACACGACCAACTCATCCGGACTCTTGTGGATAACAACCAGCAGTTGTTGGATCAAGTCTATCTCATCTCACCTCTCAGGTAGCTAACCTGGTAACACTCACTACCCTTCCTCCTCTGCTTCTCCTCTCGCCTGTTCCTCCTAAGCAGTGGCCCAGGCTCGGCTTCCGCTCCTGCTCCTTCGGGAACCCCCCTACAACCTCACCCCGAACCTTTCACCGGGACCTGAACAAATGCCGTGGTTTCTGCTTCAGTGCCGCTTTGGTGTTCCAACAGAAGCCTGTCTTTCTCCACGGAATCCTCAAAGGTACATTACGCACTTGGGGTTAATGAGGGGCAAAGCTTTGATTTGGGCAGAAGCGGCTTGTTCTACTCAGCAGCAGATTGCCAGCCCCGCGTTTGACGATTTTTCCTCTCAATTGAAAGTTGTGTTTGATCACCCGACCATGCCGGGACCGCCACAAAGAGACTATTGAAGCTACGACAGGGCACGGGTAGCATGGGCATGAATACGCCATTGATTTTGGACCTTGGCAGCGATTCCAAGTGGAATGACGAAGCTCTTCAGGGAGCGTTTGTTAACCGGTCTAAGTGACACGATTAAGAATGAACTAGCTGTTGCGTGATGAGCCTGCTAACCTTCATGTTCTCGTTCCCTGCTACACGAATAGACAACAGGCTACGGGAGAGGAGACAGGAGAGGGGCGGTCGGGTCCACACCGCAGCGGGATCCCTCCACGGAACTAGACGAGCCCATGCAGCTGGGCCGTGCTCGTCTGTCCCCTGCCGAAAAGGAACGGGCGCATGCGGGCTGGTGAGTGCATGTACTGTGGGGACCGCACTCATTTCCTGGTTAACTGTCCGGTTCGCCCAAAAGACCAAGCTCGCCAGGTAAAAGTGGGCATACTTGCCGGAAAGTGCTACACCGACTCAATGCCCACAGCACCCCGTCTAGTTATCCCAGCTACAGTCCAGTTCAGAATCTCATCTCTCCCACTAGCTGCTCCATCGACTCTGGTGCTGAGGATAGTTTCCTTTGACGTTAACCTGGTCACTCAGGCTGAGATCCCTGTTAAGCCCCTGCCTAAGCCTATAACAGTAACCGCTATTGATGGCCATCAGTTTGCCAACATCACCCATCAAACTGTCCCCGCTTTCTCTCATGCTGTCGGCAATCACAAAGAAACCATCCAGTTTAAAGTAGTCTCCCCTCCTCGGCCTCCCCCCTTATCCTCGGTTTCCTTGGCTTAGCATTCACAACCCCCCATATTGACTGGCAAAACCACAAAATACAGTTGGAGCACTCACTGCCATTCTGTTTGCCTTGGGTCGGGCTATTCCGCCCTCGGTAGGTTCCCCCTGTCTTCCCTGTCAAAACCCCAGAACCTCTCTTCAGTCCCTGAGGAGTACCTGGACCTGGCCGAGGTATTCAGTAAATCCAAAGCACTCTCACTACCACCTCATAGGCCATACGATTGCGCTATTGAGTTAGCCTGAGCCCTTTGCCGTCCAGTCGGCTTTCGGAATCTGTCCCAGTTCTGAGAGAGAAGCTAGTGGAAACCTACATAGGCGACTCCTAACCTCTTGGCATCATTCGTCCCTCATCTTCCGCTGTTGGTGCTGGGTTCTTTTTGTTGAGAAGAAGGACAAAACACTACGCCTGCATTGACTACAGAGGACTTAATAACATCACAGTCAGAAATACGTACCCCCTGCCTCTCATCAACTCAGCATCGAACCCCTTCATGGTGCACCACCGTGTTACCAAACTCGACCTCATGTAACGACCACCTGAGTTAGGATCAGGCCGGGAGACGAATGGAAGACTGGGTTCAATACCCCTCTCGGACACTTTGAATACCTAGTCATGTATTCGGTCTCACTAACGCCCCAGCAGTGTTTCAGGCCATGGTCTAACGATGTGTTGAGGGATTTTCTACACCGTTTGTGTTTGTCTATTTGGATGACATTCTAATATTCTCTAAGTCACAGGATGAACACCGTCTCCCACGTCCGTCTGGTTCTCCAACGCCTCATGGAAAATAAACCGTATGTGAAAGCAGAAAAAATAGAGTTCCACGGCAGTCCGTCCCTTTTTGGGCTTTATTATCGAGCGGGGACAAGTGTCACCAGACCCTGACAAGATCAAGAGCGGTTGTGGAGTGGCTCCACACCCACGTCTCGGAAGCAGCAACGCTGGCGCTTCGCCAACGCCTTCTACCGCCCTCATCAGGGGTTTCAGCCGAGTGGTTGCCCCCTGACCAAGCTTACCTCCCCTAAGGTGCCATTCCTGATGGACGCCTGAGGCCGTAGTCAGCTGTGAGTACATTGAAGGAACTATTCACCACCTCACCTGTTCTTACTCATCCAGACACTAGTTTGCAGTTTGTGGAAGTGGACGCTCTGATTCGGGGGTGGGGGCAGTCCCCTGTCACTAACGCTTCCCCACGGACCAGAAGCTCCATCCTGTGGCCTTTTCTCCAGGAGATTGACCCCTGCTGAGAAGAACTACGACGTGGGTAACTCGGGAGTTGCTTGCTGTCAAGTTGGTGGAGGAGTGGAGGCACTGGCTAGACGGAGCAGAGCAACCCTTCATAGTCTGGACAGACCACAAGAACCTGGCTTATATCCAGTCAGCCAAGAGGCTGAACTCCCGCCAGGCCAGATGGGCTCTGTTCTTCAGCAGGTTCAAGTTTTATTTTAACATATCGTCCTGGCACACGTAATGTCAAGCCTGATGCCCTCTCTCGCCAGTTTACAGACAATGAAGACTTCAGCAATCCTGAACCTGTTCTGCCCGCTTCCTGTTTGGTGGTTGGCTGTTCACTGGGAAATCGAGTCCCTCGTCCGATCGGGCACAAAGAGTTGGAACCTGACCGGCCGATGGCCCCCGACCTTCTCTATGTTCCCGCAGCGTCGGCCCAGTGCTCAACTGGATCCACACCTCCACGATTCTCCTGCCACCCTGGTAGAACCGTACACTGTCGCTACTTAAGAGGCACTTTTGGGGCCATCCGGCCGAGGCGACGTCCGGGAGTACGTGGCGGCCTGTTCCATCTGTGCCCAAAGTAAGGCTTCCCACAGGGCTCCTTGGGCCTGCTGCGGCCTCTCCCAGTCCCCGAGTCGTCCTTGGTCTCACGTGGCCTTGACTCCGTCACTGGACTTCTATGTCTGAGGGTAAGGACACCATACTCACCATCGTGGGACAGATTCTCTAAATCTGCCCATTTTGTTGCATTACCAAAATTACCGTCTGCCAGTGAGACAGCCGACCTCTTTGTCCTACATGTATTCCGTCCCCATGGAATCCCTGTGGACATAGTGTCCGATAGAGGTCCACAGTTCATTTCTCGGGTATGGAAGGAGTTTTGTTGGCTCTGGGTGCCTCTGTCAGTCTCTCTCATCAGGTTTCATCCCCAATCCAATGGCGAGACTGAGAGGACCAATCAGGACCTGGAGGCTGCTCACGCTGTGCTGACATCCCAGAACCCGTCCACCTGGGCCAAACATCTCCCGTGGGTCGAATATGTCCACAATTCCTCACCTCATCTGCACCGGCCCCTCTCACCTTTGAGGGCGGCTTTGGGGTATCAACCGCCATTGTTCCCGTCTCAAGAAAGGGAGTTAGCCGTTCCCGTCAGTTCAGGATAACCTTCTGTCGCTGCCGGCAAGGTGTGGGTGGACACCCGTGAGGCCCTTCTACGGACAGCAGAGCGTAACAAGAGGGTGGCGGACAGGCACAGGGTAGTCGCTCCCCAGTTCCAGCCTGGTCAGCGAGTCTGGCTCTCTTTCAGCAACATCCCCCTGCGTACTGACTCCCGTGAAGCTGCTTCGCCCGGTATTTGGGTCCTGAGATCGACTCCATCATCAACCCCCTTCGGCTGTTCGGGTTGAAGCTTCCCCAGGCCAGAGAGTCCATCCTACATTTCACGTGTCCCAGCTGAAGCTGGTCTCCTCCCAGCCCTTGCCTGTCCGCCTGTGGATCTCCGCCACCGCAGATTGACGCATTATCCAGCCTACACGGTGCGGAGACTGCTGGACGTCCGGAGGCGTGGTAGAGGGCTTCAGTACCTGGTGGACTGGGAGGGATACGGTCTTGAGGAGAGGTCCTGGATTGACGATTTACACTGGATCCGCAGCTGGTGGCTGACTTCATAGGGAACCACCCTGACAGCCGGGTGGGTCGCCGGGTGGCGCCCGTTGAGGGGGGGGTACTGTTACGGTTCGGCACTGTTGGTCCGGTTCTCGCTTGTTTCCCTGTTCCTTTTTTCCCTGTGTGTGTGTGTGGTCTGTGTCTGCTCTCCCCGCTGTGCAGCCCAGTCAGAGGATCTAGGTCAGGCGTGGCCATTCTCTCATGTCCGTTACTTCCAGCTGCGGCTCATTGTCATCAATCAACCAGCAGTTATCTACCCGGGCTGGACACCCTCCAGCGCCAGTTGGTTCTCCTAGCACTACCTGCTGGTAACGGCTCCGTACAGCAAATCTCAGTTTAGTTGTACTCTCTCAGATTATAGTTGTTTCTGCCACATTTGTAACCTGTCTCTCTCCTTCGACCAGATCCCGTCTGTTCCTGCTGCCTGCCTGCCTGCCATTCCCACGCCGCAACCTGCTCCTCTGTTGTCTGATATCCTCGTCATCCAGCTCTCTGGACTACTGGCTCTCCACCCCACTCAGCTCCTACCCCGGCCTGAAGCTACTCCACCCTGAACTGCTGCTCTCTGCCAAGACACGTGACAATTACATCCTAATCCACCTCTTTGTCCGTGTGTCCGTCTCTGCACCTGGAGTCCCCACCCAACCTAATATACCATAGTACGAGGTTTCAATCTCTCCTGGTATTTTAGTGTAGGCAGGTTTTTGCAGGCTTCATTTGTGTTATGTAAGGTTGTCATAAATCACTTCACGATGCAGCCAGTTTCCACAAGCAGACACTTATGAACTCTTCACCACTCCTCTGTCCTTTTTTAGTCTATCGCATATATGAGCATCAATCACAGTTTATGGTAGAAAGATAAACATTTTTGTATTGAATGGAAACAAATTATCTTAGTAGTGGATCATTAACTAACTACATACATAATAGCCCAGGGGTGGGGTGGGAGTCTAAGACATCATAACAGCGCCAGGGGTGTGGGGTGGGGGTCTAACACACAACAGCCAGGTGGGGTGGGGGTCTGACTCACATAACAGCCAGGGGTGCGGTGGGGGGTCTAAAACACATCATAACAGCCAGGGGGTGGGGTGGGGGTCTAACACATAACAGCCAGGGGTGGGGTGGGGGTCTAAACATCATAACAGCCAGGGGGTGGGGTGGGGGTCTAAGACATCATAACAGCCAGGGGTGGGGGTGGGGTGGGGGTGGGGGTGGGGTGGGGGTGGGGGTCTAAGACATCACTGCTAACAGCCAGGGGGTGGGGGGTCCTAACGCATAACAGCCAGGGGTGGGGTGGGGGTCTAACACACTGCACAGCCAGGGGGTGGGGTGGGGGTCTAACACTATAACAGCCAGGGGTGGGGTGGGGGGTCTAACGCATTGTAACAGCCCAGGGGGTGGGGTGGGGTTCTAACTTACATCATAACAGCCAGGGGTGGGGTGAGGGGTCTAACACATAACAGCCAGGGGTGGGGTGGGGGTCTTAACACAAACAGCCAGGGGTGGAGTGGGGGTCTAACACAAGGCTGTGTAACAGCCAGGGGTGGGGTGTGGGGGTCTAACACATCATAACAGCCGAGGGGGTGGGGTGGGGGTCTAACACATCACTGTAACAGCCAGGGGTGGGGTGGGGGTCTTACACATAACTGTCCAGGGGTGGGGTGGGGGTCCAATGGTACACACATCGTAACAGCCAGGGGTGGGGTGGGGGTCTCTCACCTGATTTGAAGAAATTGGGGACATTGTGATGCAGTTTCCTTCAAAAGCAAGGGAGACCAGCAATTCAAGTGGTTCCACATTCCTTAGAAGTTCGTATAAGAAAAAAAAATCAGTTACCATTATCTTTTTTTTTGGGGGAGTATACATGTGTTTGGTGGTTTATGTGTTTATGACATTTGGCAAACAGTACAAATGACAGTCCTTGTTTGATCGGTGTGAATAATTTACATTTTAGTCATTTAGCAGAATGCTCTTATCTAGAGTGACTTAAGGAGCAATTGAGTGTTAAATGCCTTGCTCAAGGGCACATTGACAGATTTTTCACCTAGTTGCCTCGGGATTCGAATAAGCCACCTTTCCGGTTACTGGTTAAACGCTCTTCGGCTACCTGCCTGCCATAGTACAGTTAACAAGTAGCAATAAGAGGAGTAAGACAAACAGCTCGATAACCATGGATGAACTGACTCCCAACATGACAGTAATGTTGAACTCCAAAAGGGGTAACTAACTACAACAATAATACAGTGCATGTTGAGCTGTAACCTACTCTATACTGCCACAGAGGGAAACCCTGAGTCCACTGTCAAACTGGCCTGGTTCCCAGTGATGTGCTGATGTTTGCAGTTTCAGATTTTGATACCTGTGGGACTTGGAAATGATTCCTCTTATGTTGTATATATCACTATAATGCCATTCAGAGAAAACTTTAAAAACGAACAGAAATGTCTAAGAACATTGCATTATTATGGAATAGAGAAGGAATACACCTAGTGACTAAAA
>NW_025536787.1:0-49636 GCF_020615455.1 Coregonus clupeaformis
GTCCGGCACTGTTGGTCCTGTCCCCGCTTGTTTTCCTTTTCCTTTTTTCCCTGTGTGTGTTGTCTGTGTCTGTCTCCCCCTGCTGTGCAGCCCAGTCAGAGGATCTAGGTCAGGGGGCGTGGCCATTCTCTCTCATGCTCAGTTACATCCAGCTGCAGCTCATTGTCACCAATCAACCAGCAGTTATCTACCCGGGCTGGACACCTCTCCAGCGCCAGTTCGTTCCTACACCACCTGTGATCCCGTCTGTTCCTGCTGCCTGCCTGCCTGCCACTCCCACGCCGCAACCTGCTCATCTGTTGTCTGATATCCTCGTCATCCAGCTCTCAGTGCTACTGGCTCTCCACCCCACTCAGCTCCTACCCCGGTCTGAAGCTGCTCCACCCTGAACTGTTTCTCTCTGCCAAAACACGCTGAATAAACAACATCTTAATTCACCCTCTTTGTCCGTGTTTCCGTCTCTGCGCCTGAGTCCCCCACCCAGCCTAACAGAACGAACTGGCCTAACATGGACTCAGCAGAGATGCCACATGAAACAACGGGTGATGGCGTACAACGCGCCCTCCATTCACAGGGAATGTTATTGGGACAACACGACCAACTCATCCGGTCTCTATTGGATAACAACCAGCGGTTGTTGGATCAAGTATTTCATCTCACCTCTCAGGTAGCTAACCTGGTAACACTCACTACTCTTCCTCCCTCTGCTTCTCCTCCGCCTGTTCCTCCTACAGTGGCTCCAGGCTCGGCTTCCGCTCCTGCCCTTCGGGAACCCCCTACAACCTCACCCGAACCTTTCACCGGGGACCTGAACAAATGCCGTGGTTTCCTGCTTCAGTGCCGCTTGGTGTTCCAACAGAAGCCCCTGTCTTTCTCCATGGAATCCTCAAAGGTACATTACGCTCTGGGGTTACTGAGGGGCAAAGCTTTGATTTGGGCAGAAGCGGCTTGTTCTACTCAGCAGATTGCCAGCCTGTCGTTTGACGATTTTTCCTCTCAATTTGAAATTGTGTTTGATCACCCGGACCATGCCGGACCGCCACAAAGAGACTGTTGAAGCTACGACAGGGCACGGGTAGCGTGGCTGAATACGCCATTGATTTTTGGACCTTGGCAGCCGATTCCAAGTGGAATGACGAAGCTCTTCAGGGAGCGTTTGTTAACGGTTTGAGTGACACGATTAAGGATGAACTAGCTGTTCGTGATGAGCCTGCTAACCTTCATTTTCTCGTTTCCCTTGCTACACGTATAGACAACAGGCTACGGGAGAGGAGACAGGAGAGGGGCGGTCGGGTCCGCACCGCAGGCGGGGCCCCCTCGCTTTCTGCAACCCGAGCAACACCACCACTCGGACACCGCCCACACACCTCAGCGGATCCCTCCACGGAACTAGACGAGCCCATGCAGCTGGGCCGTGCTCGTCTGTCCCCTGCCGAAAAGGAACGGCGCATGCGGGCTGGTGAGTGCATGTACTGTGGGGACCGCACTCATTTCCTGGTTAACTGTCCGGTTCGCCCAAAAGACCAAGCTCGCAAGTAAAGGTGGGCGTACTTGCGAGTGCTACACCTGACTCAATGCCCACAGCACCCCGTCTAGTTATCCCAGCTACAGTCCAGTTCAGGAATCTGTCTCTCCCATTAGCTGCTCTCATTGACTCTGGTGCTGAGGATAGTTTCCTTTACGTTAACCTGGTCACTCAGGCTGAGATCCCTGTTAAGCCCCTGCCTAAGCCTATAACAGTAACCGCTATAGACGGCCATCAGTTTGCCAACATCACCCACCAAACTGTCCCCGTTTCTCTCATGCTGTCCGGCAATCACAAAGAAACCATCCAGTTTAAAGTAGTCTCCTCCTCGGCCTCCCCTCTTATCCTCGGTTTCCCTTGGCTTAGCCTTCACAACCCCCCATATTGACTGGCAAAACCACAAAATACACAGTTGGAGCACTCACTGCCATTCTGCTTGCCTTGGGTCGGCTATTCCGCCCTCGGTAGGTTCCCCTGCTTCCCCTGTCAAACCCCCAGACCTCTCTTCAGTCCCTGAAGAGTACCTGGACCTGGCCGAGGTATTCAGTAAGTCCAAAGCACTTTCACTACCACCTCATAGGCCATACGATTGCGCTATTGAGTTACTGCCTGGAGCCCCTTTGCCGTCCAGTCGGCTTTTCAATCTGTCCCGTCCTGAGAGAGAAGCTATGGAAACCTACATAGGCGACTCCCTAGCCTCTGGCATCATTCGTCCCTCATCTTCCGCTGTTGGTGCTGGGTTCTTTTTGTAGAGAAGAAGGACAAAACATTACGCCCCTGCATTGACTACAGAGGACTAAATAACATCACAGTCAGAAATACGTACCCCCTGCCTCTCATCAACTCAGCATTTGAACCCCTTCATGGTGCCACCGTGTTTACCAAACTCGACCTGCGTAACGCTTACCACCTCGTTAGGATCAGGCAGGGAGACGAATGGAAAACTGGGTTCAATACCGCTCTCGGACACTTTGAATACCTAGTCATGCCATTCGGTCTCACTAACGCCCCAGCAGTGTTTCAGGCCATGGTTAACGATGTGTTGAGGGATTTTCTACACCGTTTTGTGTTTGTCTATTTGGATGACATTCTAATATTCTCTAAGTCACAGGATGAACACGTCTCCCACGTCCGTCTGGTTCTCCAACGCCTCATGGAAAATAAACTGTATGTGAAAGCAGAAAAATGTGAGTTCCACCGGCAGTCCGTCCACTTTTTGGGCTTTATTATCGAGCGGGGACAAGTGTCACCAGACCCTGACAAGATCAGAGCGGTTGCGGAGTGGCCCACACCCACGTCTCGGAAGCAGCTACAACGCTTCCTGGGCTTCGCCAACTTCTACCGCCGCTTCATCAGGGGTTTCAGCCGAGTGGTTGCCCCCCTGACCAAGCTCACCTCCCCAAAGGTGCCATTCCTGTGGACGCCTGAGGCCGAGTCAGCCGTGAGTACATTGAAGGAACTGTTCTCCACCTCACCTGTTCTTATTCATCCAGACACTAGTTTGCAGTTTATTGTGGAAGTGGACGCCTCTGATTCGGGGTGGGGGGCTGTCCTGTCACAACGTTCCCCCACGGACCAGAAGCTCCATCCTGTGGCCTTTTTCTCCAGGAGATTGACCCCTGCTGAGAAGAACTACGACGTGGGTAACCGGGAGTTGCTTGCTGTCAAGTTGGCGTTGGAGGAGTGGAGGCACTGGCTAGACGGAGCAGAGCAACCCTTCATAGTCTGGACAGACCACAAGAACCTGGCTTACATCCAGTCATCCAAGAGGCTAAACTCCCGTCAGGCCAGATGGGCTCTGTTCTTCAGCAGGTTCAAGTTTATTTTAACATATCGTCCTGGCACACGTAATGTCAAGCCTGATGCTCTCTCTCGCCAGTTTACAGACAATGAAGACTCCAGCAATCCTGAACCTGTTCTGCCCGCTTCCTGTTTGGTGGCGGCTGTTCACTGGGAAATCGAGTCCCTCGTCCGATCGGCACAAGAGTCGGAACCTGGACCCGGCCGATGGCCCCCCGACCTTCTCTATGTTCCCGCAGCCGTGCGGCCGCAAGTGCTCAACTGGATCCACACCTCGCGCTTCTCCTGCCACCCTGGTATGAACCGTACACTGTCGCTACTGAAGAGGCACTTTTGGTGGCCATCCGTCGAGACTGACGTCCGGGAATACGTGGCGGCCTGTTCCATCTGTGCCCAAAATAAGGCTTCCCACCGGGCTCCTTCGGGCCTGCTGCGGCCTCTCCCAGTCCCGAGTCGTCCCTTGGTCTCACGTGGCCTTGGACTTCGTCACTGGACTTCCTATGTCTGAGGGTAATGACACCATACTCACCATCGTGGACAGATTCTCTAAATCTGCCCATTTTGTTGCATTACCAAAATTACCGTCTGCCAGTGAGACAGCCGACCTCTTTGTCCTACATGTATTCCGTCCCCATGGAATACCTGTGGACATAGTGTCCGATAGAGGCCCACAGTTCATTTCTCGGGTATGGAAGGAGTTTTGTTCTGCTCTGGGTGCCTCTGTAAGTCTCTCATCAGGTTTCCATCCCCAGTCCAATGGCCAGACTGAGAGGACCAATCAGGACCTGGAGGCTGCTCTACGCTGTGTGACATCCCAGAACCCGTCCACCTGGGCCAAACACCTCCCGTGGGTCGAATATGCCCACAATTCCCTCACCTCATCTGCCACCGGCCTTTCACCATTTGAGGCGGCTTTGGGGTACCAACCGCCATTGTTCCCGTCTCAGGAAAAGGAGTTAGCCGTCCCGTCAGTTCAGGATAACCTTCGTCGCTGCCGCAAGGTGTGGGTGGACACCCGTGAGGCCCTTCTACGGACAGCAGAGCGTAACAAGAGAGTGGCGGACAGGCACAGGGTAGTCGCTCCCCAGTTCCAGCCTGGTCAGCGAGTCTGGCTCTCCTCCAGCAACATCCCCCTGCGCACTGACTCCCGTAAGCTGTCGCCCCGGTATTTGGGTCCTTTCGAGATCGACTCCATCATCAACCCTTCGGCTGTTCGGTTGAAGCTTCCCCAGGCCATGAGAGTCCATCCTACATTTCACGTGTCCCAGCTGAAGCTGGTCTCCTCCAGCCCTTTGTGTCCGCCTGTGGATCCCCCTCCGCCACCGCGTGATATTGACGACCATCCAGCCTACACGGTGCGGAGACTGCTGGACGTCCGGAGGCGTGGTAGAGGGCTTCAGTACCTGGTGGACTGGGAGGGATACGGTCCCGAGGAGAGGTCCTGGATTCCCGACGGTTTATACTGGATCCGCAGCTGGTGGCTGACTTCCATAGGGACCACCCTGACAAGCCGGGTGGGTCGCCGGGTGGTGCCCGTTGAGGGGGGTACTGTTACGGTCCGGCACTGTTGGTCCTGTCCCCGCTTGTTTTCCTTTTCCTTTTTTCCCTGTGTGTGTTGTCTGTGTCTGTCTCCCCTGCTGTGCAGCCCAGTCAGAGGATCTAGGTCAGGGGGCGTGGCCATTCTCTCTCATGCTCAGTTACATCCAGCTGCAGCTCATTGTCACCAATCAACCAGCAGTTATCTACCCGGGCTGGACACCTCTCCAGCGCCAGTTCGTTCCTACACCACCTGTGATCCCGTCTGTTCCTGCTGCCTGCCTGCCTGCCACTCCCACGCCGCAACCTGCTCATCTGTTGTCTGATATCCTCGTCATCCAGCTCTCAGTGCTACTGGCTCTCCACCCCACTCAGCTCCTACCCCGGTCTGAAGCTGCTCCACCCTGAACTGTTTCTCTCTGCCAAAACACGCTGAATAAACAACATCTTAATTCACCCTCTTTGTCCGTGTGTCCGTCTCTGCGCCTGAGTCCCCCACCCAGCCTAACAGGCACGGTCGGAGTCCACGCCTTTAGGGGGGGGTACTGTCACGCCCTGGCTCTGGGGACACTTGTATGTTGAGCCAGGGTGTGCGTTTCATTTGTTTGTCTAGTAGTTGTAGTTCTATGTTGGCCAGAGTGGTTCCCAATCAGAGCTGTTGCTGGTTGTCTCTGATTGGGAATCATATTTAGACAAGCTGTTTTCCCACAGTGGTTGTGGGATCTTGTTCTAGTTGGTTTGTGTTAGACCGTGGACTGTCACGTTATCGTTTTGTTGTTTTGGTTGTGTAATCACTAAATAAAGAGTATGTTCGTCTTCAACGCTGCGCCTTGGTCCTCCTCTGTTCCCGACGATCGTGACACTGGCGTCTTCTTAAGACTGAGATGAAGAGAAAATCGACTGGCACTCCCTCCGTTTCATTGGCAAATATCCAGTCAATCAGGAATAAAATGGATGAGCTTCGTTCGAGAGACTCCTTTCAGAAAGACTTGAAAAGCTGCAATATTATATGCCTTGCAGAAACTTGGCTGACTCAATCTATGAACATGGAACTCAGTGGTTTCTCCATGCAATGGCACGATCGGATGTAGGCAGCCTCGGGAAAGTCCAAAGGGGGAGGAGTGTGCCTCTCCATTAACAACTGGTGCGCTGCTTCCAGTGTGAAGTAAATCTCAAGATTTTGCTCACCTAATATACAATAGCTTATGGTAAGCTGCAGACCTTTTTATCTACCAAGCCAACACAACTTTGGCACTCTACAAACTGTATGGGGTGTATGGGGGATTTATTATTCTCCTAATTGATGGGATGACTAACTTAGAAAGAATGCATTCTGGACTGTGCTGATGTAGGTTGTGTCACCTGGCAAGCTGTGATTGATGTGAAGAGCTGTTTTAGGGGGTAAAATGAGATAAGGATTTGTGTCTCCAAATACTAGACTATACTGGTTCTTTGTGATCTGTGAACCTTCCTTGGACGTAGGAATGGTGTCTAGGGGAGCTGGCACTTCTCATTATGACAGGTTGTTATGATAAACGTATGCCTGGAAACAGGGATGCGCTAAGAGGCGGGGAACAGCCAGTGCGCCAACGGATTGGCTGAGTAAGTCTAAACCACGCTCAAGCGTCTACTCTGATTGGCCAGCAGAGAGGTGGGAAACTCTCTCTCTGTAAGAGTATTTGAGGAAGAATCTAAAACAATGGATTTAGTTCTCTGAAGTGCCCTGCGAGGTATTTCAAGGAGCCCGTATATACGAAATCATCATATTTTCCATTGAAGGTTTTTGCATTAATTAAAATAACTAGTATATCTTAGAAGTCGTGTTGACCTCTTTTGTTCCTAATGCCAGATTTGAATTGACGCCAACGTTGACAGGTGATAAACAAACAATAAACCGCACACCCAGAGGCAGCGTTTCTAGTGGGCAGAGACTTTAACGCGGAGAGACTTACAGTACAACCGTTCTACCTCACTTCTACCAACACGTCTCTGCACATGTCGAGAGACAAATTTGAGGTGACAGAGAGTGACATTCAATACCGCCTTACACACTCTTGCCTGCATCTAGCTGATATAGGGTGTAATCATTAGTAGTCCAACAGTTGCAAACTAGAGTTTCTATTGGACAAATTCATGTATGTTTATCCCTGTTTTGTTCCATTTGCTTCCGTTTATGAAACCATTTTCAACAGAATCGGCGGAATGAATACACCCCTGAAACACGTAAACAGAGTTCACTTTCATAACAGACACGTTGTATTCCTTCTCTTCCCTTCGCTTGTGGAATTCAATGCACAACACATCAGCTGTATGTGACCAGGCGAAGAAACCTTTCCAAGCCAAACCGCTAAACCCAGCCTACATTGTTGTCCCCATAAGTAACGTCATAGTCAGCATAGCTAATAGAACTAACGCATTAGTAAACACGCTACAATCATGCAGTAACATTAGTGTACAGTCAGTAAGCAGTTACACCGGCGGACCCCAGTGGCAATAAATTAGTAATACCAAAAGCTTATCTTGACTTGGAAGAGTTCCAGTGTTGTGTTGGAAAGTCATAGCCACCTAGCTAACATAGCATCCCTCTGTTTGAGCAGGGTGTTTCAGTATGCTAAACTAGCAAGCTGCATTTCCTAGCTAAGTAAGTGAAAGTGAAAAAGAAATGATGAAATCTCTCTCTCGCTATTTCTCTCGTTTCTCCTTCATTTTGGAAGAAATTATTTTGTTCAAAACTTTTCAACTATTCTCTTTCTCTCTCTTTGAGTCAACTACTCACCACATTTTATATACTGCAGTGCTCGCTAGCTGTAGCTTATGCTTTTAGTACTAGATTAATTCTCTGATCCTTTGATTGGATGAACAACATGTTAGTTCATGCTGCAGGAGCTTTGATAGGCTGGAGGACGTCCTTCGGAATTTGTCATAATTACTGTGTAACTCTACGGAAGGGGGTGAGAACTATGAGCCTCCTAGGTTTTGTCAATGTACCCAGTGGAGGACGGAAGCTAGCTGTCCTCCGGCTTCACCATGGTGCTACCCTACATAGTGCTGTTGAGGCTACTGTAGACCTTTGCAAAATACTGTGTTTTAATCAGTTATTTGGTGATGTGATTATATTGAGCATAGTTTTATGTAAAAAGGATCACTTTTTTAATGTTTTACCATTTTAATTTTCATGAAATTCACTGAGGAGGATGGCCCTCCCCTTCTTCCTCTGAAGAGCCTCCACTGGTATTGACTGCAGCTGAAATGCTTCCTGAGGAGACTATAGATGGCATCTGGGTTAGCTAGAATGCCACTATTCCTGATTCCGATTGAGACTACATCTTCTGCTCTTCCCTTGAGATGGATGAGAATCTCTCAGGCCTGTTCCTCTATTTTCATGTGTCCCTTTTTAATAAAGTTTATCATGGCCTCTTCACATTCATCAAATGTAATTGTGTCTTATCTCTCCCCTCTAAAGGAAGGTGGTTCTTTGACTTTTCTTTGGGCAACTACTTGGACTTGGGAGAAGTCTAGAACTTGGCTAACTGGAGGGTCAGGTCTGTGTCTTGGTTCACTTTGGCTAGTGGCTGTAGCTCCTGTTGGGCTACTAGAACTGAAGTGCATGATAATGCTATCAGCTAGCTGCTGTCCTATCTGTTGGACTATGATACTCATCTGGCCTATTAGCACTGCATCGTCATTGGGGTTAGGAGTGGAGGTGCTAACAACCTGGGGCCTAGGTGAGTTGACTGCATGATGACAATGAGAAGCTGCATTGTCCCCACTGACTAAAGGAACTTCCCTACATTGCAATTTCACTACCATTGACATCACCACACACACTAGGACTACCAGTTGGGAAAGGAATAGATAACCCCAACACACCCCTTCCCCTACCAACATTGACAGGTGTTAGCAAATCTGAAAAACAAATACGGTTGAAACTCATTGTAGTAGCTCAAAATGAAAGTTGATAAAAAAATATTTTGTAGCAACATTTGAAATTGTGTTTTTTACATTGGATAAAAGTAGAGACTCAGAGCTAGAAAATGGTGTATCATACACTACAGTTGAGGAAAAATTAGAAATTAATTCTGCGTTGAAAATTGGTAAACTTGTAACCTAACTTATGAGAAAATTGCCTTTGAATGTTTTGTACAACTTATTGTTATTTATTTTTATTTTGCTCTTTTGCACCCCAGTATCTCTATTTGCACATAATTGCACATATTTTGCACATAATCTCTTGCACATCAAGCATTCCAGTGTTAATACTATTGTAATTATTTTGCACTATAGCCTATTCATTGCCTTACCTCCATAACTTGCTACATTTGCACCACTGTATATATATTTTCTGTTGTATTTTTGACTTTTTTTTTTTTTTTACCCCATATGTAACTCTGTGTTGTTTTTTTTCGCACTGCTTTGCTTTATCTTGGCCAGGTCGCAGTTGTAAATGAGAACTTGTTCTCAACTGGCTTACCTGGTTAAATAAAGGTGAAATAAATAAATGGAGACCTCTTCTTTGTCTACACCCATTCAGCATCGTTCACACCCTCTCAAGCTTTAGCCCCACCCATCTCTTTAAGGTATGATCCGAGCGTCCTGTCCTAACAACAGCAGTCAAGCTAACTGGCTAGCTTGCTAGCTACTTCCAGACACAAATGAGAGAACAGCTCACTCTGACCATTTTACTCGCCCTAGCAGAGCTGGTTAGGATGTTTTTATGTTATCCAGAGCGTTGGTGACTGCAACTGTGCTGCTGGCAACAATTTACGCTTTTTTGCAAACGTCTACTGACACCGGCCATATTCCATGGGTGTTGAGCGTTCGTAATTTCGTCAGTTATTATGCGCTCTGGCACACTCAGACGAGAGTTCTCTGAAATCGGAGTAGATAGCCAGAGCGAATTTAAAAGCTACATCTATCAACCTTGCCACCAGAGGTCTCTTCACAGTCCCCAAGTCCAGAACAGACTATGGGAGGCACACAGGACTACATAGAGCAATGACTACATGGAACTCTATTCCACATCAGGTAACTGATGCAAGCAGTAGAATCAAATTTAAAACATTTCTAAAAATACACCTTATGGAACAGCGGGATTGTGAAGCAACACAAACATAGGCACAGAAACATGCATACACACACATGATAACATACGTTCTATACACACACGTACACATGGATTTTGTGTTGTAGATATGTGATAGTGGATTATGGGCCTGAGGGGGCACACTTTATGTTGTAAATTCTGTAATGAATGTATTGTAATGTTTTAAAAATTAATTTTGTTGGACCCCAGGAAGAGCTAATGGGTACAAATATCTACCTCAAATACCTTGTAACCCTGCACACTGATCTGGAACTGGTACTCCTTGTATATAGCTTTATTCTTGGGTATTTTATTCCTCGTCAAACATTAAAGGAACAGTTGTCTCCATGTCTCGTCCGTACCTGGTAGGAGTACTCGGGTGGGGGTCCCGCGGAGTTCATCCCATTGGCTGGGGGAGGAGGGTAGGCATAGGCCTCATTGGCCATATATTTTCCAGAGAATCTACCAATTTTCCTTCCTGAGGAAATTGCAAGAAATTCTCGGGCTTCCCGGTATTCCCGTTCAAACCGAAAGTGCTATTTAAAAGCATATAATACCATTAAATAAAATCTGACATGATTATACCACTCTAAATGGAGAAATATGCACAATCTAAAGGGTTCTTTATGTATTTGTTGCAATTTAATCAACAATTTTCCCTCAAAGTCACCACACCATTTCATTGATGTAGCCTAGTTTTAACAGGCCTATGAAGCACTGATGGCCGACGGGTCAAATATGAGGTTAATACAGTAAAAATTAATCTTTTTAGCCTACCTTTGAAAGATGCATTTTGGTACTTTTCTCTCCCCTTGCACCTGGCTATCGAGGGAATTTGGGAAGGTTGTGGCTGTTTATACTTCACTTATTGTTATGATTTTGTCAGAGGAAACTAATCTGAATCTCCAATAATCAAACAGTTAAGCGGAGATTCAACAATGGATAGCGCCGCAGTTGATCAATTGCCCGTGATTCTAAACCCGCATTTAATATGCCATTCTAAGGTAGGCTATATTTTACATAAAATCTTATGAGGCCTACTTACTGCATCTGTTTTCTAGCAATAAAGTAAATGATCATCTCTGAAGTCACAGCATAAATGAAACGTGAGACTTTGGACTACACAAACAGATATATATTCAAAGTAAATAAACTGCCATTATTACTTTTATTCAATACAAAATACAGTTCTCGCATTATTTTTCAACAGGAAAAACACTTGGTCAGAAACTAAGTAATTGACACTGACTGATTCCATGTAGCAAACAAAATCATTTGCATAGGCCATACCCGTTTTAACGTGTTGCTTCAAAACAGGCTCAATTCAGGTCGGATTTGCAGTCGGCCTCGTGGCATAAATGAGTAAAGCTTTGCCACAGACCTTTTGTATTAAAGCAGGTAGGCCTACCGGTAGCTCAAAAGTTGGAGTCAATTTTGTTACTGTATTTCAAGGTTGCGTGTACATGCACTTTGAATTCATGGCGACTAAAAACGGTAGGCTACGACGCACAAACCCTAGGCGCTACAAGCAACTCTGGGAGAGCTAGGACCAGATCGCAGCCTGCCAGCTAAGACAGGTTAACATTGCCTTTAACCTAAAAGTTTGGATTTTTACTGGCATATGCAGACCAACCCCCAAAACGATTGGCTAATGATATGAGAGCTGGTGTTACATGTAAGAATTCACGAGTAGGAAACCAATTGTCCGTAGACTCAAGACTAGTAGACACTCAGCAGAGTAATTTAAATGCAATTTGACAACATTCAGCACTGACACCATTAACCCCAATTCTAGCAACATCCTCATTTACAGACGTGATATGAGCGCTTGGGGTTGGTGCATTTCTACAACTCAGTAAACAAACTACATCAGGTTAAATTGACCTAGAACCCATTACGTCATTTGATGCTACTAGCATAAGCAAATGTAGCTTAAGAAAGTCCAATGGTAATTTAAACACAAATTGGTCGAAGTAGTAATATATTGCTGATGCCAAAGCATGTTTATAATGCAATAAAACTGTTTTGCCATCACCCCAGTTACTAAAGTCAGGTCATTGAACCTCCAAAACAAAACTAAGGACACAAGTATTAAAGTTACTGTTTAATTGAGGCAAAACACACAAACGCAGTTACACACAACCTGGACTAGAGCACCCATGTACGTCCCACTTCAGATATCCATGTTTGTGGTCAACAGGGTCTCAGATGCAGAGGTGAACTGTTCCTCAATGGCATGGTCAGTAACAGAAGGCGCTTGGTCTACAGACTCGTCCCCACTTGTGCTAGAGTATAAATTAACCACAATCAGTAGTTCTCGTGGCTTCAGTAGCCAGTTGTGGCGTCGTCGGACGTGCCGGTTGTGGCTTCTGAAGCGGCGTCGTCGGGACGTGCCAGTTGTGGCTTCTGAAGCGCGCGTCGTCGGACGTGCCAGTTGTGGCTTCTGAAGCGGCGTCGTCGGGACGTGCCAGTTGTGGCTTCTGAAGCGGCGTCGTCGGGACGTGCCAGTTGTGGCTTCTGAAGCGGCGTCGTCGGGACGTGCCAGTTGTGGCTTCTGAAGCGCGCGTCGTCGGACGTGCCAGTTGTGGCTTCTGAAGCGCGCGTCGTCGGGACGTGCCAGTTGTGGCTTCTGAAGCGCGCGTCGTCGGGACGTGCCAGTTGTGGCTTCTGAAGCGGCGTCGTCGGGACGTGCCAGTTGTGGCTTCTGAAGCGGCGTCGTCGGGACGTGCCAGTTGTGGCTTCTGAAGCGCGCGTCGTCGGGACGTGCCAGTTGTGGCTTCTGAAGCGGCGTCGTCGGACGTGCCAGTTGTGGCTTCTGAAGCGGCGTCGTCGGGACGTGCCAGTTGTGGCTTCTGAAGCGGCGTCGTCGGACGTGCCAGTTGTGGCTTCTGAAGCGGTTGTGGCAGTAGGAGAGTTTCCATAGTCATCAGACCAGCGTCTCATCTTCTCAGCAGAGGCCAGGTCATCATTTGCCAGAGAGCTACCATAGTTTGGAGAGTCTTGGGATGCTACTTCATTTGTCTCCAAATACTCTAGAGAAAAAGAGAAGAGGAACAGTTGGGTGTTCTACACAGTCTAGGCCAAATTGCCATTTGAATGTTCAGCAACATTTTACCCCACTGAACCCGACGTAGTTCTAAACGAATGTTGCAGGCCTAACATTTTCTGGCTTCTTTAGCATCAGACCCTATGGATCGGAGCATGTGCAATGGAGACGTCATTTGATGACAGCTCTGAAAAACGTAGCTTCAGGTACACAAGCAAATTATCAAAATCAACAGCAAAGGGTTTGATAACTTCTGGTTTAAAAAAAAGATTCTAAACATTTGTTATTTAGACTGGGTTACTCTACGGTGTTGAATTAGTTTAAAACACAGCAGCAAAGAACATTGCTAGAAGGGATGGGATAACATAGGGGAAGAAACGCTTACCTCCAAGTCTCCTCTGCAGAGAGACTTGATCTTGTTTATGGGACTTGCCAACAGGGGAACAAGAAACTGAGGAGAAAGAGTTGACAGAAGTTGAGTTGACACAAAATAGCTACATATATTTAATAGCAGTGAACAAAAAAGATGACCAACGTGGAAGAAACAGACAGTCAAATTTGAATCTCCAACTTACAAAGTTCAACATGTTTCCCAAACAAAACCCTTCAATCCAAATAAAACATTAGTGAACCAACCTTTGAAGACCCCCACAGTCAGCACAAAGAGCAGAAATTCTCTCACACCTCCCATGATTATGAGAATAGTCTTTATTATCAACAAGTAATGTCATCCCGTGGCCTGTATGAGGCTTATATAGGCCACTAATGACCGTTTACCAGACAAACATGACTTAACGATCAATTAACATGCTTGATTGAGTTGAAACATTCAGATAGAAATAGACCATGTAGAACAGATGTTTCTTTGGAGGGCAGGCAATCTTTTCTACTCTATATATTGCATTTATATCTGCTATGTTTTACCCTTCTGGTCTCAGATCAGCAGTAGAAAGAAGTAGGCCTAATTATTTTAGGTATAATCTTCAAAGATTTTCGGGGAAATAAACACTGTACCCAAATCCACTTTTTATTATGATCCTGGGAAATGGGTAGGCCTCCACCATATGGTCCTTCACAGTTTTACACCTGTGTTATATTCCTTTATTTACATAGATCACATACATAAATATATATGTTAGCTGTTAGTAGCTTTGGGATCAAATTTTCATATTGTATTGTTACTAACCATATATCATATTTTCCTCATTTGCTCTGTAGGAGACTCGGCTGGTGGAGATTCGTCATATGAAGGACATTCAAGTGGATGTGACCCCTAACCTGCAGGACAGGCTCAGCGGGGTGACAGACATCCTGTAACGGATCTCCAAGCTAGTGTCTGAGGACCTGGAGAAGGCTGTGTCTACAGCTGTGGGGCAGGACAAGCAAGGTAACCTAACCTCACCTAACCTCACTGTATGAAGGATTTTATTTTTATGTATAGTCATCTCCAATCTGTTAAAATATATGTCTCTGTATTTCTCGCCCAATCTCTCTCCTCTTCCCCATCCCCTTCACTAGGTTCTCCCCAGGATAAGCACACCATCCTGGCTGTGGTCCCCAGTCCTGCTGCTCCATGACAACTAGCCAGAAAGCAGGGCCTCAGTGAATGTATGTGGTTGTTCCTTACTTTAACATAAAACTCTCATAGATATTAACACAGCAACTGTAAATAATAACAACTATTCTGGGCTATATAATTAGTAACCTGAATGATCTATCACCTATCCGTTGTTTTAGAGCTAATTTAGACTAATAAGCTGTACACCTAATTGTCTTCTCCCCTGCTCCCTTCCCCCTCCTCCTCCTCCTCAGACCGCTGTACCCTGACCTTTGACCCTCGCACGGTCAACGGTCACCTGCTCCTCTCCAGGGAGAACCTACGGGTGCCTCTTCCCAACATAATCTTTGACCCCTACATCTCTTCCCCAGGTGACCTACGAGGGCATCCCCAGGAAGGAAAAGGGGAAACAGTGTATGGTGGGAATGAACGATCTTCCCTGGAGCCTCCAGCTGGATGAGTGCCAGTTGAGCGCCTGGCACAATGGGTGCCGGGAAACGATGGCTGGCCACTCCCACCACTCCCACGCGGCTGCATGCCTTCCACTGTGCCTTCACTCAGGAGCTGTTCCCTGCCTGTTGGATAGGGACGTCAGCATCACCCTCTGCTTGCCACGATGACAACACGAAAGGGAATGACCGTGACCTAACAATCTCATATGGGATTAGTCTCCATAACCATAGACTTCGATAGACATCGCATCATTGTATCTGTCCCATTATGGTGTCTGCAAGAGCACAGGCAGCGCCATTGAGGCCATCTCAATTTTGAAGTAGTCCATTGTCATTTTCTTCTTCTACTGCTTCTATGAGTTGGCAAACAAACTGAAAGGGTGCACACTGCCACCTAGAGTGTGTTTGAACAGGTATAAAGCCAAGGTTGGCGATTTACTGCCACCTGCAGTTATGGCATTTTTTCACATGAGTATAATTCATTGGCTGATCCCCCGTGGTGACCTGGATGGAATTCTGTGATCATTCCTTAACCTATAGGAAGTCCCACCCCATCCCCCCCTTTTGCCCTCAGAAAAGCCTAAATTTGTCGGGGCATGGACTCTACAGGGATACTGGCCCATGTTACAATACACAAACCAGTGTGCCTGCCACCTAATAACATACCCCGTTCATAGGCACTTAAATGTTTTGTCTTGCCCATTCACTCTCTGAATGGCACACATACACATACACAATCCATGTCTCAATTGTCTCAAGGCTTAACACTCCTTCTTTAACCTGTCTCCTCCCCTTCATCTACACTGATTGAAGTGGATTTAACAAGTGACATCAATAAGGGATCATAGCTTTCACCTGGATTCACCTGGTCAGTCTATGTCATGGAAAGAGTTCTTCATGTTTTGTATACTCAGTGTATATACAGATGATATCTCTATCATTCTCTATGGGCTAGGTAGAGCAAGAACCATATTGTCTATACTTGTGTCACTAACCTTGGTCTAGGGGAGTAATTACATATATAGAGGGAAGCGAGCTAGTTATTTCGATTGAATCCCAGCCCCTGTTCCAGTTGGATACTAGGACACTGATGCCTGGATGGGTGAAAGCAATATGGCCTTCCATTATGCTCCGTGGAGTTGCCTCCATATTCCCTTCAACTATCCAGACTTCTAAGATCAGTTAGTTTGGGAAAGTACTAGGATGTATGTAGGAAAGTAAGTCATTTAGGCGTATTACGGAACTACCCTGTGTATGTGAGACCTTTCCTTCTCCGACTGTAGTCTGCAACACCCATTTTTCCCATAGTGAGATAATTTAGCCAAGTCAGCATTTTAGAAACAAAATCCTTAACCTGGTGAGACCCCAGGTTGCGAAAATGCAACAGGCCCTCAAACTCATGTCAAACACTACATAGTTTATCTCCTTAGACCCGTATGTACACTGAACAAAAATATAAACGCAACATGTAAAGTGTTGGTCAAGGATTATTTATTTTTTTATTCCTTGATGTGATGTGGTGGGTGAGTGAGTATGTTCTAGAATGTTCAGAAGAGTGACATTCAGGACATGACATAATAGGCCAACTGCTCTATACACACACACACACACACACAGGCAGTAGCAGTAGTAGCATATAGCCAAGATAATCTTTCCATGTACACTGAACAAAAACATATTGTAAACGCAACATGCAAATATTTAAAATATTTTACTGAGTTAAAGTTCATATAAGGAAATCAGTCAATTTAAATACATACATTAGGCCCTAATCTAATCTGTGGCGTTGTGTTGTGTGACAAAACTGCACATTTTAGAGTGGTATTTTATTGTCCCCAGCACAAGGTGCACCTCTGTATTGATCATGCTGTTTAATCAGCTTCTTGATATGCCACACCTGTCAGGTGGATGTATTATCTTGGCAAAGGAGAAATGCTCACTAACAGGGATGTGAACACATTTGTGCACTAATTTTAAGATAAATAATATTTTTGTGCGTATGGAACATTTCTGGGATCTTTTGTTTCAGCTCATGAAAAATGGGACCAACACTTTACGTGTTGCGTTCATATTTTTGTTCAGTATAGTTAGTTGGACTAGGATCAGGGATTCGCTCCTATACTACCTAGACATTATGGTCCCTATCAACACAAAGTTCAAGTTTCATATTACACCATATTCCCTATATACAAGGGTGACATTTCAGATTTGTACCATAAGTCAAACTTCACCAACTCTTATGTATTTAAAAACTGTTTTTTAAGGTTCATTCAGGCTAGTCTCTTTGCAATAACATTTATTTTTCAACAGAGACCTGGTCATATGATCGACTGCTACCCTCTCATATTTAAGTCGTCACATTAAAAACCTGTACAGACAAATAATAAATAAACAAATAATAGTGTCCAGTACAGGCCGTGAGAAGGAGGGGTGGGAGCTGAGATACAGGCGCTCTTCTTGTCTTCAGCAGGGGAGTAGGGTGGAGGTTTGTCCTGGAGAAGATGTTTTCATACATTCCCCTAATTTATTTGGACAGTGAAGCTAAGACTTTTAATTTGTCTCTATACTCTAGCATTTTGGATCTGAGATCAAGTGTTTCATGTGAGAGAAGAAGACCTTTATAGAAATGAAAAAGCATTTTATGTATCTAGTCCCATAATGATCATATATGAAAATAATAAGTGAAAGTTTCAACAAAGTTACCAATATTCCCTCTAATCTATTTTAGCACTGAGCAAATTTCAGGTCGGCTGAGCGCAAACTTGAACGTTTTGAAAATTCTGTGCAACTTCCAACGAGTGTTAACTGTGAACACTGAGGCTGTGCCCGCTTTAACTTACTGTTTTAACAGTGGCCAAGTAGGCTACTATGGCTATTTGATCATAATGTAGGCCTACTGTCAAAAACAATGGAGAAAATGCATCCCATAACATTTAACATGGAAATAGCTGTTCAATCATTCAGCCTACAGAAGCAGCCAATGTGTGGTGTTCAATGTAGGCATACATTCCATGAGACTTTTGAAAAAAACATGCAGGGCTTGACATTAACCTCTATGAGATCGGTGTCCCGTATACGGGACGGTTGAATTAACGTGCGCTAATGTGATTAGCATGACTGTTGTAAGTATCAGCAAACTTTCCAGGACATAGACATCTATCATATGGGCAGAAAGCTTAAATTCCTGTTAATCTAACTGCACTGTCCAATTTACAGTAGCTATTACAGTGAAAGAATACCATGTTATTTTTTGAGGATAGTGCACAACAAATGTATCACGGCAACTGGTTTGATCAATTCACCTCTGAAGGTAAATAATGTACTTACATTCAGTAATCTTGCTCTGTTTTGTCATCCTAAGGGTCTCAGAGATAAAATGTAGCATAGTTTTGTTTGATAAAATCAATTTTTATATTCAAATGTAGGAACTGGGTTCTACAGTTTGAACCCCTGCTGTCTCTGGCTCCACACCCACCCCGCCAGGCCATCTAGATGTGTGAAAGTTAATGTATAAGCTAGTTGTCACGATCGTCATACACAGAGGACCAAGGCGCAGCGTGGAATGCGAACATACTTTTAATTTGAATGATCACACGAACAAAACAACAAACGATACGAAACGTGAAGTCCTTGGTTACAATACAAACCATACGGAACAAGATCCCACAACACACTATGGAAAACAGGCTGCCTAAGTATGGTTCCCAATCAGAGACAAAAAGCAACAGCTGAGACACGTTGCCTCTGATTTAGAACCACACCGGCCAACATAGAAACAAAATAACTAGATAATAACCCTAGCACACAAAACACATAGAAACCACACACCCTGGCTCAACATAACAGAGTCCCAGAGCCAGGGCGTGACAGTACCCCCCAAAGGCGCGGACTGCGACCACGCCAAACATAAACCGAACAGGGAGGGCCGGGTGGGCATTCCTCCTCGGAGGCGGTTCCGGTTCGGGCTTGACCCCCACCCTCCAACCAACCCCCCAAAGCGCCCCTGGTCCGGTCTGGCCCTGCTGGCCGGAGCTGGACTGAACACTGGTGGAGCGGATTGCTCTAGCTCCGTAGTGGAGCAGCTGACCGGTGCCGGACCAGGCACCGGTGGAACAGGCACGGGCTGTGCCGGACTGACGACGTGCACCACAGGCTTGGTGCGGGGAGCAGGGACGGGCTGGACCGGGCTGACGACGCGCACCATTGGCTTGGTGCGGGGAGTAGGGACGGGCGAACCGGGCTGAGCGAACTGGCTTGGTGCGGGCAGGAACGGGCGAACCGGGCTCGGCGCACCACTGGCTTGGTGCGGGGAGCAGGAACAGGCCGGACCGGGCTGACGAGGCGCACCATTGGCTTGGTGCGGGGAGCAGGGATGGGCCGAACCGGGCTGACGAAGCGCACCACTGGCTTGGTGCGGGGAGCAGGAACAGGCCAGACCGGGCTGACGACGCGCACCAAAGGCTTGGTGCGGGGAGCAGGGACGGGCCGAACCGGGCTGACGACGCGCACCACTGGCTTGGTGCGGGGAGCAGGAACAGGCCGGACCGGGCTGACGACGCGCACCACAGGCTTGGTGCGAGGGGCAGGAACATGCCGGACCGGGCTGGCGACGCGCACCATAGGCTCGGTGCGAGGGACAGGAACAAGCCGGACTGTACTGGGGACACACACCACTGGCCCTACGCGGGGATCAGGAACGGGCCGGACCGGACTGGCAACACACCCAAGTACCTCTCGTCGTGCCTCTACATTCTCCTTCCCCCTGGTGACCAGTGACTCCCGTAACCTGGCGGCCTCCTTTGCCAACCCGCTGAACCACTCTATCCCGGCCTCCTGCTGCCCCGTCGTCCACGGCGTGAGCCCCCCCCTAAAAAATTTCTGGGCGTCTCTCCTCCCCATGGGCCAGGCCTCCATGGCTCTCGCCAGACTCTCGCTCCTCTGCTCCAAAGTCCAGCTTCTCTCCTCCTCCCGCGGCTTGACCCAGTCGAGGTTGATATCCTTCAGAGTCACCTCTGGCGTTGGCTCCTGGACACGCTGCTTGGTCCAGTTATGGTGGGATCTTCTGTCACGATCGTCATACACAGAGGACCAAGGCGCAGCGTGGAATGCGAACATACTTTTAATTTGAATGACCACACGAACAAAACAACAAACGATACGAAACGTGAAGTCCTTGGTTACAATACAAACCATACGGAACAAGATCCCACAACACACTGTGGAAAACAGGCTGCCTAAGTATGGTTCCCAATCAGAGACAACAAGCAACAGCTGATACACGTTGCCTCTGATTGAGAACCACACTGGCCAACATAGAAACAAAATAACTAGATAACAACCCTAGCACACAAAACACATAGAAACCACACACCCTGGCTCAACATAACAGAGTCCCAGAGCCAGGGCGTGAAACTAGTGATCCATCATGTATGACATTCCTGGGAGCGTGTAAACTTACATTTTGTATTACCATATCATTTTTGTATGTTCTCTATAGTTATGTACTTGAAAATGCATCAATTGACCAATTCGGCACATTTGGGCAGACTTGATACAAAATAGTCCAGTATTGCACTGCTTCACTGGATCAATCTGAAACTTTGCAAACACACTGCTGTGTGGCCAAAATGGGCAAAATATAAATTGCGCCTAAACTGCAATATTATATTGTGGTCTTTCTCTTGCATTTCAAAAATGATGGAACAAAAAAAGAATAGAAAATGCATGTTTTTTTGTTTGTATTATCTTTTACCAGATCTAATGTGTTAAATTCTCCTACATTAATTTCACATTTCCACAAACTTCAAAGTATTTCCTTTTAAATGGTATCAAGAATATGCGTATCCTTGCTTCAGGTCTTGAGCTACAGGCAGTTAGATGTGGGTGTGTCATTTTAGGAGGAAATTGAAAAAAAGGGTCCGATCCTTAAGAGGTTAACCTGTTTATCCACTTGTCCTTCAGACAAGGAGGTGACTGAACATTTTGTTGTGTTGTTTGATGGAAGATAACACTTTACAAAATAAAATGCATTATTATTCCCATACCATTACTACAGAGAATCAGACAAATTATGCTACACTCTGCCTATTAGCTTGTTAGTTTATTCAAGGCTGTCTGAAAATATAACATTGAGACAAAAAAAGCTCTTTACCTGACTCTCTTTTCAAAGATATCTAGAAATGCACACATGTTGTGCTCTTGTAGGAAGCAACCACTCCCCCATTGTTGACTAGAAATTACCTATAACTGGGCTAATAACACAATAACTAGCAAAGGATATGAACAAAATGTGCACACGTGGCTACATGCAGCTCTTGCTTTGAACTCAAAACAAGCACATCTACTCACGACCAGAGCTGTAAACACAGTCCAGTTCAAAGTAAATGGCACAGATCCATATGTGGCAATGGTCTATTTGCATACAGGCCTACTGCAGCTCTGATTGGTTATACCCACCTCTGTGTAGAGTACGGGCTGAGTCATGTGCAATAGAATCCTACTCCCATGCATTCTGCCTACAACAAAATCTCTTGAGTAGTTTGTTTTGTTTCAGTATGTTGCATTGAAAGTGGCTAATATTGCGTTGATTCGATCACAATTGCCACAGTAAAGGAAAAATGTTGGAAGTGTTAACTAACATGAAAAACTTGTTGAGTGTAGTTCAATCTTGTGCTTCTCTCTGAGGGCTGATATTTCTTCTGAGATCTGCATGAGGCAGTCTCTGGCTACTGCGCGCTCAAACACGCGCTCGCTCAGAGGGAACATTGCTTGTGACTACAATCTTGTTGGCTGCATTTGCAGTTCGTTTTGGTTGTGTTTTGGATTATGTTGTGTCCAATAGAAATATATGTAAATAATGTATTGTGTCATTTTGGAGTCCATTTTCTAGTAAATAAAAATATAACTTGTTTCTGAACACAATCATGAATGAATCATGAATAATAAAGAGCAAGAAAGTTAAAGAGACACAACAATCATACCCCTGAAACATGCTAATGTCTCACCATTACCAATAACAGGGGAGTTTAGCATTTTTTGGTGGGTATGATATTTATGTCTATGTTAATCAATTGTCAATGAATTAATTGTGCTCTTATTTAATACCTTGGCAATATGGGATCACTCACATCATGCTAATTAAACTATCACTACTGAAGGAACTTTACAAGAGTGAGTTAGAGAAAGAGAGATGGCGCAGACTGAGAAGGCTGACATCTTACAGAAAGGACATACTATTGTCACATATGACCGCTAAGCACTTGTGGAAGTCAGATCGACAGTTACTAACCTCGATTACGACTACAAATCCGACATCAACTCTTACCCAGCTTTTCTCTTGTTCACACCGGACACTATTATTTTGTTTCATGGGCTATAAAGAAACGCTGCAGGCGTAGACATGTTAGTCAGGCTGGCGTCTTCTTAAGACTGAGATGAAGAGAAAATCGACTGGCACTCCCCTCCGTTTCATTGGCAAATATCCAGTCAATCAGGAATAAAATGGATGAGCTTCGTTCGAGAGTCTCCTTTCAGAGAGACTTGAAAAGCTGCAATATTATATGCCTTGCAGAAACTTGGCTGACTCAATCTATGAACATGGAACTCAGTGGTTTCTCCATGCAATGGCACGATCGGATGTAGGCAGCCTCGGGAAAGTCCAAAGGGGGAGGAGTGTGCCTCTCCATTAACAACTGGTGCGCTGCTTCCAGTGTGAAGTAAATCTCAAGATTTTGCTCACCTAATATACAATAGCTTATGGTAAGCTGCAGACCTTTTTATCTACCAAGTCAACACAACTTTGGCACTCAACAAACTGTATGGGTGTATGGGGGATGTATTATTCTCCTAATTGATGGGATGACTAACTTAGAAATAATGCATTCTGGACTGTGCTGATGTAGGTTGTGTCACCTGGCAAGCTGTGATTGATGTGAAGAGCTGTGTTAGGGGGTAAAATGAGATAAGGATTTGTGTCTCCAAATACTAGACTATACTGGTTCTTTGTGATCTGTGAACCTTCCTTGGACGTAGGAATGGTGTCTAGGGGAGCTGGCACTTCTCATTATGACAGGTTGTTATGATAAACGTATGCCTGGAAACAGGGATGCGCTAAGAGGCGGGGAACAGCCAGTGCGCCAACGGATTGGCTGAGTAAGTCTAAACCACGCTCAAGCGTCTACTCTGATTGGCCAGCAGAGAGGTGGGAAACTCTCTCTCTGTAAGAGTATTTGAGGAAGAATCTAAAACAATGGATTTAGTTCTCTGAAGTGCCCTGCGAGGTATTTCAAGGAGCCCGTATATACGAAACATCATGTTTACCATTGAAGGTTTTTGCATTGATTAAAATAACTAGTATATCTTAGAAGTCGTGTTGACCTCTTTTGTTCCTAATGCCAGATTTGAATTGACGCAACTTTGACAATTGGTGACTTCCGACGTGATCTGGTAAATTGACTACGCTGGGTATTGTCCGGCCCATTTGGTCACCTCTTTCATTGGACTGTGTGTTTCACAAAAAGTCCGGACTACTAAAAAAAAAGGTAAGGAGATACCTATTGTTAAATAACTAAAGATCTGCACATTGGCTTTATTCAAATTAATTTTGTGAAACAAATGTCTGATGTAAGTGAACTAAATTATGAAACTATTATGAGTAGATAAGCACAATATTGTGACATGTAAACCTGTGGTGAATGTGATTTTAAACCTTGGTACTGTAGAGTATTGTTTCACCGGCACGTACCAGAAGGCTAGGTACGGCTAGCATCGGGAAATAGTACTGAAGTCCCCAGGCTAGGATCACCAGGGGTGAGAACTGGAGACACAGGGAATTATTGGCTAAGGGCGTTGGCTACTGACACATATCCATCGAGAAATGGCTAGGATCAGAGGAGCGCCAAAATTTTAGTTGAGTATGGTTTCTTTGACACATATCAGAGAGATATGGCTAGGTTATGAGGAAAATACTGAAGTCTCTGGACCACAAATGGTGGAACTGTGAGATACAGGGATTAATTGATCAAAGTGTAACGTTGTGGCACATATCCACTGAGATACGGCTAGGATCATAACGGGCACTTACATTTTAGATAGTGTTACGCTACTGACACGTATCAGAGGGCTAGATACGGCTAGGATCAGGGGGACACTGGGTGTTGTGGTATGCATGAGTGCGCGAATGATCACAGACGAAATAAAATAGTGAATAGGGGTTATTAAAAATAATAAACCTGTATATTAAGATGTCTGTGGCTGTCCAAACTGTATCATTTGTGAATAACTGTTGGGTTTGTGGTTGCTTAAACCGTATAACCCGTTAATAACAAATGGGAATATGAAGGTAAAATAATGAATAACTAGTATGACTAAACTGAAACGTTTGAACTGATATAATTGAATTGTAATGTTTAATGTTTGACATAGCATAACACTGGTTTTAAATAAGTAAATTGAAGTAATATGGTTTAGCGCTTGATTTGATATAACAACCATTGGTTAAATAATTGAAACACTTTGGTTTATTTGTTTTGATTTACCATTTGATGTGTGGCACTGTAAGAATACTGCTTTCAAACAATTAGACTGAAATAATTCGGTTTATCGTTTTAAATATAAACGTGCACCAACTTTAACTAATTAGGTGGGAATTATTTGATTTAAATAAATAGACTAAAGTACCTTAATTAACGGCAGAATATTGAAAACAAGAAACACAGCTCCTCAGAGGACACGGAAGGTAGAGTTGCGAGGGGAGGGGCTGGAGAGAGCGAAAGTGTGGCTTTTGGAGCCAGGAAAGACTGGGAGTTGGCTGGGAACGCCACACGGGGTGATTATTTGAGAGGTGCATGTGGGTTTCTGACGAGAGATGTTCTAAACTTGCTCACCCGAACGTAGACGTACGTCATGGGTGAGAAAGTAGAGAACATTTACATTTGCATTTTTGGTAATTTGGCGGACGCTCTTGTCCAGAGCGATTTATGGGAGCAATTGGGGTTGAGTGACTTGCTCGAGGGCACATCGGCAGGTTTTTCGCCTGGTCGGCTCGGGGATTGGAACCGGCGACCTCTCGGTTGTTGGCGCGGCGCTATTGGTCACTAAGCTGCCTGCCGCCCCATATGAGTTTAAGGTTGTGGCGTTGTTGGATCATGTGATGGTGGAATAAACTGACCATAACTAATGTTGTTTTAGACGTAATGTATAATATAGTACAAAGCAGAAGGAGGGTTCAATTGAACTAATTATCATGGTAGAGCTAACGTAGTACAGTGAGGGAACTTCATTTTGTGTCAGAGGGTAAGATGAGAAATCATTAATGGTGCTATTGGTGGAAATCTATTTATCATTTCAAGGCATGGAGTAACAATCTGCATTTATGAGTGTACATTCCACTGCTGATGTGTTGATTGATTGGGTACGATGGAGTATTTGGTTGGTTAATGCTAAATGGAAGACTTGGAGCATGGTTGGGGGTTAAAAACTAACTTATTCAATAGGGAATGGGTGGAGAGAGAGAGAGTTTTTACGTGTATTAAAAGTTGCATAAGAATGACATTATTTCCTAAGAAGGAAGATTGTAGGGAAGTTTCCCGCGCCTCCCTTATAATGTAGGAAGGAGCAGGAGAGGGGGAGGAGATGTAAGAGACAGTACATAGTTCAGATGGTAGGAATGTCATTAAGTGTATGCTGATCAACGATAGCAAGTATTTGTTTTATTAATTAGGGCCTAATCAGAGAGAACAGTTAAAGAAATGGAATAGCGAACTGAAATGGGTTAGCGGGAAAATACAAAATTGTTGGTACATTCTAGAACGATAATTTATTTTGGTTACGGGGATGCAAGTATGCATTGGCTGTTGTACTGGGGGAATAGCGCCAGCCTGTGGTGGGTTATGGATTGGTGAAATTGGGGGGACAGGAACAATAGAAGGGGAGACAGATTTTCCTAGGGGGTTGAACAAATAATTGATAATGGATCATTTGAGATGAGATCACATGTAACAGAGTTAGGGTTATCAATTAAATAATACTTGTATACTCGAGGAATTTTTAGTGGTTTAATGGATTAGTTATGAGGAATTAGATTGATACAAACAATTATTGATGGGTTAAGACTGGGGATATCTGTATCATGTTTTGTGTATACTACCATATTTAGATTATAACCAGGAGAAAGAGATTAGCTCATCTCAGTTAGGCAGTATTTAGGTCATAAAAGTGAGCTACCAAATTAAGTGAGGCCTGGCTATTTGTGGTTGTTGTTTTTCAAATTGGGTTAAAATGGGTTCACAGAGCCAGAGGCTGTACAGAGAAAGGTGGAGCTCCCCACGTTGCCCTAGTGAAATAACATTCAGAGGAATGGTTATCACTAGGTAAATGGATAAAACAGGGGGAAAACATTACTGACTGGCAGAATACACCAAATGGGGATCAGTGTGGCCACTCCACTGCGAGATATAGAAGAAAGTTGAATTGGAGAGCAAAAACCCTGCCCGGGGTCCACCTGGAGATAAGTTTTAACGGATGACAGGAAGAGATATTCTTAACTCAGGAACAGGAGGCTGAGTTAGCAGCAATTCCGTTCAAATTATGGTCACAAGGACCAGCCGATGTAGGACTAATTAAGGGGGTAGCTCCAGTACAAGTGATTCCTCGATCCGATCATAGACCATACCAAAAGCAATATCCTATGAAACCAGAAGCAATAAAAGGGATAACACCTACATTTGAGCATTTACTTAAGGGAGGGGTGATAATTCCTGGAGATGAGGCACAATGCAACTCTCCAGTATTTCCTGTTAAAAAAGGCGGCACCTAGCTTCAACTGGAGGATGGTCATGGACTTGCAGGGGGGTTAATAGAAATATAATTCCCAGAGCTCCATGTGTACCAGATCCACATACATTGCTGAACCAATTGAAACCAGAGAACTCCTATTTTACAGTGATAGATTTAGCTAATGCTTTCTTTAGTATCCCAGTTTATCCGGATAGTCAGGGATGGTTTGGCTTTACTTTTCAGGGAAGGAAATGGACTTACGCTAGGATGCCTCAAGGCTACTCGGAAAGTCTTACAATCTTTGCCCAGGCTATAACTAGGAATTTGGGAAAGTTGGAACCTAGGGAAGGAAGCCAAATGTTAGTTTATGTAGATGATATTCTATTGGCTAATCCCACTCAGGAGGGATGTAAGAGGGATACAATCCAATTGTTAACCTTCCTGGCAGAACAGGGACACAAAGTGAGCAAAAAGAAACTTCAACTTTGGCAGAGCGAGGTCATTTACCTAGGACACACTATAACTCAGGAGGGGCGAATGTTAAACTCATCCAGGAAAACTGCTATACTTGAAGCGCCAAAACCGTTAAACAAAAAACAAATGATGAGCTTTTTGGTAATGATAAACTGCTGTAAAGCTTCGGGTACTCCATTATGTACTGCATACGGGTAAATTAAGTGATCTTAACTATGGGAAGGCAATGGCAGCCCATGGTAAAATAATTTGGAACTCTAAGGAGGCATACATACATCAGGGATGTTATCCAAATGGTAGAGAGTAAAGAGGGATATGACATTGGTCGTGATTTAAAGATGATGAGGTTTTTTGGTGGGCTATTAGATATAACTGGGTTAATCATGAACATAGAGGTTTTTATTCTTTGTTGCTAGGCAGAAGACTTAGGTGACCTAAATATGGACTTGTCATGTCCAACAATCAGTCTTCAGGTCAAGCCCGGGAGAGCCTGGGTAGAACAGAGTTTGAACTAAACATGAGAGTTTTTACAAGATAAGAGATTGATGATTGGATTACTAATTGATTCTGAACTGGATGAAAGTCGAATTTAGCTGCCATAAAAGACAAAGGAAGTGGGAGGAGCAATAAAGAAGCAAAAGACAATCTCAAAAATGAAAGGCATGGCAATTGGATGATAAATTACATAAGGGATTGTTTAGGAAGGTAGTAATATTGACACATGGGCAAATCATGTGTCAAAAAAGGGGGAGTGATAGGATTAAATAATAATGATAGGATTAAATAATAAATATAAAAAAAACAACAACAATAGAAATTGAGAGCTGAACATGTATGTGTGAAGATAGTTTATTAACCACACCCGTATGTCAGAGGTGTGCTGACATCTGATGGTTGTGTGGTGATAACTGATTGTGAACTCACCTACATATGTAAACAATCAAACGTGTCAGAGACTGGTGAGTTGTCACATAGAAAGTGGGACCTCCTCCCGGGAGCCCCACAGGTGAACTAAAGGAGAAGGTGACCCACTCTATCTCACCAGGAGGCTGGGTGAGCATCCAGTCCCTAAAAGAAGAAAAACTGGAAGCAGGCCTGTTGGGAAGGGCCCTATCAAGTCCTATTAGACCCACCTGGGTGCATGTCACACACTGCAAAAAGGTAAACCCAGTTACACCTGACGAACAAACACAGAGTTAGGAGAAAGAACCAATCACCACTAGGGCTCGGGGGTTGGCTCCTTAACGAAGATTCCCTTACCCTGTCTGATCATCCCTGTGTGAGTTCGGTAGAAGGTGAAGCAATGGGTTGGCGTCTGACATGTTCTCAGGGCGAGGGTGGGGATTCACAGGTCTCCTGACGGTAGGTAGCTGTCTGATTGTGGGGGCCATATTCCTAACACACTCAAACCCTCCTGATCAGCCAGAAGTAGTAGTTAACCTAACACAAGTTGATAAAATAATACCTGAGCACAGTCTACGAAGGCATAGGAGACAGCTAGACGTAGGGAAAGGGGAAGTACTAGGGACTTTAGGGAAGGACATCACCATATGTATATCAGCATGTACATCCTGGGATTATGTAGTTGCTCATACCAAGTAGGGGGGGATATGTCAATCTCCATACACAGTTTAGGGACAGGTGTAGTATTGTGAAAGTAGGGAATTACCAGAAATGGCAGTGCGACCCATATAAGGGTAGGTACTGTCTGAAAGTCTGAATTATGCTAAAACAGGTTACAGACCTGAACAAGTGAGATATCCTCTTCAACTGGGGCACCCTATAGAGTAAACCTCTCTAAGGGAGGTAGTGAGACCGGGGCTGTGGTAAAGATAGTACAAACCGTAGGAATCTTGACCGGTGGTTGGAATGGATTTAGTATACGGCAAGAAATGTCTAAAGAGGACTGTTATGCCTGTGGGACAGCCAAACCAAGGTTAACAACTACTCCGTTCCCCTTGACAGGCTTTAACTCTCTGTCAGGTTTATCCTCCATGCAAGCCACCTGGGAATGTGGTGAAAGAGTCTTGTAGTAACTTGAACTATCTGTATCCCCCGAAAACGAAGTCATTCCGACCTAGGTTGCCTCCGTTTGAAGTCTCAGGGGGTTCTAATTGTTTTTCTAGGACTGGTAAGACAGGATACAGAGTAGGGCATCTTAGCTCCTGCTCCCACACAGAGAATATCACAACTAAAAGAGACCATGACTAATCTCTCCTCTTTGTTGCAGCCAGAGGATTTTAGGAACCAAAACCAGGCCCGTGCTGACATCTGATGGTTGTGTGGTGATAACTGATTGTGAACTCACCTACATATGTAAACAATCAAACGTGTCAGAGACTGGTGAGTTGTCACGTAGAAAGTGGGACCTCCTCCCGGGATCCTTTGATGAAAGGATATATATATTGATGGGATAGGAGTACCTCGAGGGGTTCCAGAACAATTCAAAGCTAGGAATCAGATCGCAGCTGAGTTTGAATCAAGTATTTTTTGGTGGTCAACAATTAATAAAAACGTAGATTGGATAAATTATATTTACTATAACCGGCAAAGATTTATAAACCACACTCGTGATGCATTAAAGGGATTAGCTGAGCAGACAGCGGCAACTAGCTTAATGACATGGCAGAATAGAATAGCTTTAGATATGCTTTTGGCTGAGCGGGGCGGAGTTTGTGTTCTGTTTGGATCTATGTGCTGTATTTTCATCCTCAAACAATATAGCACCGGACGGGTCCGTGACAAAAGAGCTTCAGGGGAGTAACTACGCTGACGAACAAACTGGCTGAGAACTCTGGTATTGATAGCTCCATAAACGGTTGGTTTGATAACATATTTGGTAAATGGAAAACTATTGTTGTAACTATTCTGGGTGAAGTTATAGCTTCTATGGGTATACTTGTTCTTTGTGGATGTTGTCTTATTTCCTGTGTCTGAGGTTTGGTGAGAAAGGAGATGGGGAAGGTGGATTCCCAACAGATGGTGAGATACGGCCCAATCCTGGACTCCGACCTAAGGAATTAAGGATATGACCTACCAGGCTTGGTGGAGTGACACTAGAGGGTGTCTAAAGGGGGCCAAAATATACTTCTCTGTTTGTGTTTTATGTTTTAATAGTCTTATGTTTTGTGTTCTATTAATCCTGTGTTTTATGGTTTGAAGTTCCTTGGTGACTGGTAACAATTTGCAAGTTGGGTGTAGATGGACTGAGGGTTTTTATTTTTTAGTATCATCATAGCCTATTAATAAAAGTGTGATTATTTTTGTTTGTATTGTATTACAATGAATGACACCCTGTGTTTTCTTATTTTGAATCACACCCAGTGGGAGTGAAAAGGGGGGATTATGGGGGATTTATTATTCTCCTAATTGATGGGATGACTAACTTAGAAAGAATGCATTCTGGACTGTGCTGATGTAGGTTGTGTCACCTGGCAAGCTGTGATTGATGTGAAGAGCTGTTTTAGGGGGTAAAATTAGATAAGGATTTGTGTCTCCAAATACTAGACTATACTGGTTCTTTGTGATCTGTGAACCTTCCTTGGACGTAGGAATGGTGTCTAGGGGAGCTGGCACTTCTCATTATGACAGGTTGTTATGATAAACGTATGCCTGGAAACAGGGATGCGCTAAGAGGCGGGGAACAGCCAGTGCGCCAACGGATTGGCTGAGTAAGTCTAAACCACGCTCAAGCGTCTACTCTGATTGGCCAGCAGAGAGGTGGGAAACTCTCTCTCTGTAAGAGTATTTGAGGAAGAATCTAAAACAATGGATTTAGTTCTTTGAAGTGCTGTCACGATCATCAGAGTGAGTGGACCAAGGCGCAGCGTGATGAACGAACATACTTCTTTATTTAATGAATGCACGAACAACAAAACAATAAACGATACAGTGACGTCCTATGTAAACCAAAAGGAACACACCGAAAGGAACAAGATCCCACAACTATTGTGGGAAAACAGCCTCTATATATATGGCTCCCAATCAGAGACAACCAGCAACAGCTGACACTCGTTGCCTCTGATTGGGAACCACTCTGGCCAACACAGAAATACAGTACATAGAATAAACAAACCCTGGCTCAACATATAGAGTCCCAGAGCCAGGGTGTGACAGTACCACCCCCTAATGGCGCGGACTGCGACCGCGCCTAAACATAAACAAACCAGGGGAGGGCTGGGTGGGCATTCCTCCTCGGTGGCGGTTCCGGCTCCGGGCTTGCCCACCACCCTCCAATAATCCCCCCCGTAGCGCCCCTGGTCCGGTCTGGCCCCGCTGGCTGGAGCTGGACTGGACATCGTAGGAGCGGATTGCTTAAGCTCCGGTGTGGAGCAGCTGACCAGTACCTGACCAGGCACCGGTGACCCAGGCACGGGTTGTGCCGGACTGACGATGCGCACCCCTGGCTTGGTGCGTGGAGCAGGAACAGGCCGGACCGGGCTGACGAGCGCACACCGTGGCTTGGTGCGTGGAGCAGCCACGGGCCGGACCGGGCTGGCGAGCGCACACCGTAGGCTTGGTGCGTGGAGCAGGAACGGACCGGACCGGGCTGACGGCGCACACCGTGGCCTGGTGCGTGGAGCAGGAACGGGCCGGACCGGGCTGGCGACGCACACCGTAGGCTTGGTGTGAGTGGCAGGAACAGGCCGGACTGGGCTGGCGACGCACACCGTAGGCTTGGTGCGAGGAGCAGGAACAGGCCGGACCGGCCTGGCGACGCACACCGTAGGCTTGGTGCGAGGAGCAGGAACAAGCCGGGCCGGGCTGGCGACGCACACCGTAGGCTTGGTGCGAGGAGCAGGAACAGGCCGGGCCGGGCTGTGGAGTCGGATAGGAGACCTGAAGTGAAGAGCTGCCACAACCCGTCCTGGCTGAATGCCTACCTTCACACACTCTGTGTGAGGCATCAGCACAGGACGTGCAGGGCTGTGTACCCGTACTGGCATAACAGCACGTGACACTGGCGCAGGATATCCGGGACCGAGGAGAAGCACTGGAGGCCACGAGCGCTGAGCCGGCACACTCCGTCCTGGCTGCATGCCCACCTTCGCACGACACGTGCGAGGTGCTCGCACAGGACGTACCGGACTATGCCGGACCACTCGTGGCACAGTGCGCAGCTCCGCATACCCCGGAACCTGCCCAGCCTCATGGTGCCATGCCTGAGTACGGGGAGTTGGCTTTGCTCTCCATCCAGGCTCCGCCAACCTGCCTTCTGGCCCCCAAACCCGGTGGCCTCCTCTCCTAATCTCCCAAAACGCCCTGTGGCAGCCTCCTGCTGCCCCGTCGCCCATGCCGTGTGCCCCCCTAAAAAAATTTCTGGGGTTTCCTCTCGTCCGTCCGACGACGACACTGTTGACGCCGTTGCTCCTCTCTCGCCAGGGCCTTAATCTTCGCCCATGGCCCTTTGCCCCCGAGCATGTCCTCCCAGGACCACGATTTGCCCACCTAGGCCATCGCCAACCTCTACAGCTCCTTTCCCGGCGCTTCCTCCCATGTCCAGGCCGCCTGCTCCTGGACACGCTGCTTGGTCCTGGAGTGGTGGGATCTTCTGTCACGATCGTCAGAGTGAGTTGACCAAGGCGCAGCGTGATGAACGAACATACTTCTTTATTTAATGAATGCACGAACAACAAAACAATAAACGATACCGTGACGTCCTATGTAAACCAAAAGGAATACACCGAAAGGAAAAAGATCCCACAACTATTGTGGGAAAACAGCCTCTATAAATATGGCTCCCAATCAGAGACAACCAGCAACAGATGACACTCGTTGCCTCTGATTGGGAACCACTCTGGCCAACACAGAAATACAATACATAGAATAAACACACCCTGGCTCAACATATAGAGTCCCAGAGCCAGGGTGTGACAAGTGCCCTGCGAGGTATTTCAAGAAGCCCGTATATACGAAACATCATATTTACCATTGAAGGTTTTTGCATTAATTAAAATAACTAGTATATCTTAGAAGTCGTGTTGACCTCTTTTGTTCCTAATGCCAGATTTGAATTGACGCAACTTTGACAGGTGATAAACAAACAATAAACCGCACACCCAGAGGCAGCGTTTCTAGTGGGCAGAGACTTTAACGCGGAGAAACTTACAGTACAACCGTTCTACCTCACTTCTACCAACACGTCTCTGCACATGTCGAGAGACAAATTTGAGGTGACAGAGAGTGACATTCAATACCGCCTTACACACTCTTGCCTGCATCTAGCTGATATAGGGTGTAATCATTAGTAGTCCAACAGTTGCAAACTAGAGTTTCTATTGGACAAATTCATGTATGTTTATCCCTGTTTTGTTCCATTTGCTTCCGTTTATGAAACCATTTTCAACAGAATCGGCGGAATGAATACACCTCTGAAACACGTAAACAGAGTTCACTTTCATAACAGACACGTTGTATTCCTTCTCTTCCCTTCGCTTGTGGAATTCAATGCACAACACATCAGCTGTATGTGACCAGGCGAAGAAACCTTTCCAAGCCAAACCGCTAAACCCAGCCTACATTGTTGTTCCCATAAGTAATGTCATAGTCAGCATAGCTAATAGAACTAACGCATTAGTAAACACGCTACAATCATGCAGTAACATTAGTGTACAGTCAGTAAGCAGTTACACCGGCGGACCCCAGTGGCAATAAATTAGTAATACCAAAAGCTTATCTTGACTTGGAAGAGTTCCAGTGTTGTGTTGGAAAGTCATAGCCACCTAGCTAACATAGCATCCCTCTGTTTGAGCAGGGTGTTTCAGTATGCTAAACTAGCAAGCTGCATTTCCTAGGTAAGTAAGTGAAAGTGAAAAAGAAATGATGAAATCTCTCTCTCGCTATTTCTCTCGTTTCTCCTTCATTTTGGAAGAAATAATTTTGTTCAAAACTTTTCAACTATTCTCTTTCTCTCTCTTTGAGTCAACTACTCACCACATTTTATATACTGCAGTGCTCGCTAGCTGTAGTTTATGCTTTTAGTACTAGATTAATTCTCTGATCCTTTGATTGGATGAACAACATGTTAGTTCATGCTGCAGGAGCTTTGATAGGCTGGAGGACGTCCTTCGAATTTGTCATAATTACTGTGTAACTCTACGGAAGGGGGTGAGAACTATGAGCCTCCTAGGTTTTGTCAATGTACCCAGTGGAGGACGGAAGCTAGCTGTCCTCCGGCTTCACCATGGTGCTTCCCTACATAGTGCTGTTGAGGCTACTGTAGACCTTTGCAAAATACTGTGTTTTAATCAGTTATTTGGTGATGTGATTATATTGAGCATAGTTTTATGTAAAAAGGATCACTTTTTTAATGTTTTACCATTTTAATTTTCATGAAATTCACTGAGGAGGATGGCCCTCCCCTTCTTCCTCTGAAGAGCCTCCACTGGTATTGACTGCAGCTGAAATGCTTCCTGAGGAGACTATAGATGGCATCTGGGTTAGCTAGAATGTCACTATTCCTGATTCCGATTGAGACTACATCTTCTGCTCTTCCCTTGAGATGGATGAGAATCTCTCAGGCCTGTTCCTCTATTTTCATGTGTCCCTTTTTAATAAAGTTTATCATGGCCTCTTCCCATTCATCAAATGTAATTGTGTCTTATCTCTCCCCTCTAAAGGAAGGTGGTTCTTTGACTTTTCTTTGGGCAACTACTTGGACTTGGGAGAAGTCTAGAACTTGGCTAACTGGAGGGTCAGGTCTGTGTCTTGGTTCACTTTGGCTAGTGGCTGTAGCTCCTGTTGGGCTACTAGAACTGAAGTGCATGATAATGCTATCAGCTAGCTGCTGTCCTATCTGTTGGACTATGATACTCATCTGGCCTATTAGCACTGCATCGTCATTGGGGTTAGGAGTGGAGGTGCTAACAACCTGGGGCCTAGGTGAGTTGACTGCATGATGACAATGAGAAGCTGCATTGTCCCCACTGACTAAAGGAACTTCCCCTGCAATTTCACTACCATTGACATCACCACACACACTAGGACTACCAGTTGGGAAAGGAATAGATAACCCCAACACACCCCTTCCCCTACCAACATTGACAGGTGTTAGCAAATCTGAAAAACAAATACGGTTGAAACTCATTGTAGTAGCTCAAAATGAAAGTTGATAAAAAAAATATTTTGTAGCAACATTTGAAATTGTTTTTTTTACATTGGATAAAAGTAGAGACTCAGAGCTAGAAAATTGTGTATCATACACTACAGTTGAGGAAAAATTAGAAATTAATTCTGCGTTGAAAATTGGTAAACTTGTAACCTAACTTATGAGAAAATTGCCTTTGAATGTTTTGTACAACTTATTGTTATTTATTTTTATTTTGCTCTTTTGCAGCCCAGTATCTCTATTTGCACATAATTGCACATATTTTGCACATAATCTCTTGCACATCTAGCATTCCAGTGTTAATACTATTGTAATTATTTTGCACTATAGCCTATTCATTGCCTTACCTCCATAACTTGCTACATTTGCACCACTGTATATATATTTTCTGTTGTATTTTTGACATTTTTTTTTTTTACCCCATATGTAACTCTGTGTTGTTGTTTTTTCGCACTGCTTTGCTTTATCTTGGCCAGGTCGCAGTTGTAAATGAGAACTTGTTCTCAACTGGCTTACCTGGTTAAATAAAGGTGAAATAAATAAATAAATAAATGGAGACCTCTTCTTTGTCTACACCCATTCAGCATCGTTCACACCCTCTCAAGCTTTAGCCCCACCCATCTCTTTAAGGTATGATCCGAGCGTCCTGTCCTAACAACAGCAGTCAAGCTAACTGGCTAGCTTGCTAGCTACTTCCAGACACAAATGAGAGAACAGCTCACTCTGACCATTTTACTCGCCCTAGCAGAGCTGGATAGGATGTTTTTATGTTTTCCAGAGCGTTGGTGACTGCAACTGTGCTGCTGGCAACAATTTACGCTTTTTTGCAAACGTCTACTGACACCGGCCATATTCCATGGGTGTTGAGCGTTCGTAATTTCGTCAGTTAGTTGACACTCAGCAGAGTTCTCTAATATCGGAGTAGATAGCCAGAGCGAATTTAAAAGCTACATCTATCAACCTTGCCACCAGAGGTCTCTTCACAGTCCCCAAGTCCATAACAGACTATGGGAGGCACACAGGACTACATAGAGCAATGACTACATGGAACTCTATTCCACATCAGGTAACTGATGCAAGAGTAGAATCAAATTTAAAACATTTCTAAAAATACACCTTATGGAACAGTGGGATTGTGAAGCAACACAAACATAGGCACAGACACAAGCATACACACACATGATAACATACGTTCTATACACACACGTACACATGGATTTTGTGTTGTAGATATGTGATAGTGGATTATGGGCCTGAGGGGGCACACTTTATGTTGTAAATTCTGTAATGAATGTATTGTAATGTTTTAAAAATTAATTTTGTTGGACCCCAGGAAGAGCTAATGGGTACAAATATCTACCTCAAATACCTTGTAACCCTGCACACTGATCTGGAACTGGTACTCCTTGTACATAGCTTTATTCTTGGGTATTTTATTCCTCGTCAAACATTAAAGGAACAGTTGTCATCATGTCTCGTCCGTACCTGGTAGGAGTACTCGGGTGGGGGTCCCGCGGAGTTCATCCCATTGGCTGGGGGAGGAGGGTAGGCATAGGCCTCATTGGCCATATATTTTCCAGAGAATCTACCAATTTTCCTTCCTGAGGAAATTGCAAGAAATTCTCGGGCTTCCCGGTATTCCCGCTCAAACCGAAAGTGCTATTTAAAGCATATAATACCATTAAATAAAATCTGACATGATTGTTGCAATTTAATCAACAATGTTCCCTCAAAGTCACCACACCATTTCATTGATGTAGCCTAGTTTTAACAGGCCTATGAAGCACTGATGGCCGACGGGTCAAATATGAGGTTAATACAGTAAAAATTAATATTTTTAGCCTACCTTTGAAAGATACATTTTGGTACTTTTCTCTCCCCTTGCACCTGGCTATCGAGGGAATTTGGGAAGGCTGTGGCTGTTTATACTTCACTTATTGTTATGATTTTGTCAGAGGAAACTAATCTGAATCTCCAATAATCAAACAGTTAAGCGGAGATTCAACAATGGATAGCGCCGCAGTTGATCAATTGCCCGTGAATCTAAACCCGCATTTAATATGCCATTCTAAGGTAGGCTATATTTTACATAAAATCTTATGAGGCCTACTTACTGCATCTGTTTTCTGGCAATAAAGTAAATGATCATCTCTGAAGTCACAGCATAAATGAAACGTGAGACTTTGGACTACACAAACGGACTATATATTCAAAGTAAATAAACTGCCATTATTACTTTTATTCAATACAAAATACAGTTCTCGCATTATTTTTCAACAGGAAAAACACTTGGTCAGAAACTAAGTAATTGACACTGACTGATTCCATGTAGCAAACAAAATCATTTGCATAGGCCATACCCGTTTTAACGTGTTGCTTCAAAACAGGCTCAATTCAGGTCGGATTTGCAGTCGGCCTCGTTGGCATAAATGAGTAAAGCTTTGCCACAGACCTTTTGTATTAAAGCAGGTAGGCCTACCGGTAGCGCAAAAGTTGGAGTCAATTTTGTTACTGTATTTCAAGGTTGCGTGTACATGCACTTTGAATTCATGGCGACTAAAAACGGTAGGCTACGACGCACAAACCCTAGGCGCTACAAGCAACTCTGGGAGAGCTAGGACCAGATCGCAGCCTGCCAGCTAAGACAGGTTAACATTGCCTTTAACCTAAAAGTTTGGATTTTTACTGGCATATGCAGACCAACCCCCAAAACGATTGGCTAATGATATGAGAGCTGGTGTTACATGTAAGAATTCACGAGTAGGAAACCAATTGTCCGTAGACTCAAGACTAGTAGACACTCAGCAGAGTAATTTAAATGCAATTTGACAACATTCAGCACTGACACCATTAACCCCAATTCTAGCAACATCCTCATTTACAGACGTGATATGCACCACCCCCAAGCGCTCAGTTCTACAACTCAGTAAACAAACTACATCAGGTTAAATTGACCTAGAACCCATTACATCATTTGATGCTACTAGCATAAGCAAATGTAGCTTAAGAAAGTCCAATGGTAATTTAAACACCTTAACCACAAATTGGTCGAAGTAGTAATATATGGCTGATGCCAAAGCATGTTTATAATGCAATAAAACTGTTTTGCCATCACCCCAGTTACTAAAGTCAGGTCATTGAACCTCCAAAACAAAACTAAGGACACAAGTATTAAAGTTACTGTTTAATTGAGGCAAATACACACAACCTGGACTAGAGCAGCCATGTACGTCCCACTTCAGATATCCATGTTTGTGGTCAACGGGGTCTCAGATGCAGAGGTGAACTGTTCCTCAATGGCATGGTCAGTAACAGAAGGCGCTTGGTCTACAGACTCGTCCCCACTTGTGCTAGAGTATAAATTAACCACAATCAGTAGTTCTCGTGGCTTCAGTAGCCAGTTGTGGCGTCGTCGGACGTGCCGGTTGTGGCTTCTGAAGCGGCGTCGTCGGACGTGCCGGTTGTGGCTTCTGAAGCGGCGTCGTCGGACGTGCCGGTTGTGGCTTCTGAAGCGGCGTCGTCGGACGTGCCGGTTGTGGCTTCTGAAGCGGCGTCGTCGGGACGTGCCAGTTGTGGCTTCTGAAGCGGCGTCGTCGGACGTGCCAGTTGTGGCTTCTGAAGCGGCGTCGTCGGACGTGCCAGTTGTGGCTTCTGAAGCGGCGTCGTCGGACGTGCCAGTTGTGGCTTCTGAAGCGGCGTCGTCGGGACGTGCCAGTTGTGGCTTCTGAAGCGGCGTCGTCGGACGTGCCAGTTGTGGCTTCTGAAGCGCGCGTCGTCGGGACGTGCCAGTTGTGGCTTCTGAAGCGGCGTCGTCGGGACGTGCCAGTTGTGGCTTCTGAAGCGGCCGTCGCCGGACGTGCCAGTTGTGGCTTCTGAAGCCGCGTCGTCGGACGTGCCAGTTGTGGCTTCTGAAGCCGCGTCGTCGGACGTGCCAGTTGTGGCTTCTGAAGCCGCGTCGTCGGACGTGCCAGTTGTGGCTTCTGAAGCGGTTGTGGCAGTAGGAGAGTTTCCATAGTCATCAGACAAGCGTCTCATCTTCTCAGCAGAGGCCAGGTCATCGTTTGCCAGAGAGCTACCATAGTTTGGAGAGTCTTGGGATGCTACTTCATTTGTCTCCAAATACTCTAGAGAAAAAGAGAAGAGGAACATTTGGGTGTTCTACACGGTCTAGGCCAAATTGCCATTTGAATGTTCAGCAACATTGCACCCCACTGAACCCGATGTAGTTCTAAACGAATGTTGCAGGCCTAACATTTTCTGGCTTCTTTAGCATCAGACCCTATGGATCGGAGCATGTGCAATGGAGACGTCATTTGATGACAGCTCTGAAAAAACGTAGGTTCAGGTACACAAGCAAATTATCAAAATCAACAGCAAAGGGTTTGATAACTTCTGGTTTAAAAAAAGATTCTAAACATTTGTTATTTAGACTGGGTTACTCTACGGTGTTGAATTAGTTTAAAACACAGCAGCAAAGAACATTGCTAGAAGGGATGGGATAACATAGGGGAAGAAACGCTTACCTCCAAGTCTCCTCTGCAGAGAGACTTGATCTTGTTTCTGGGACTTGCCAACAGGGGAACAAGAAACTGAGGAGAAAGAGTTGACAGAAGTTGAGTTGACACAAAATAGCTACATATATTTAATAGCAGTGAACAAAAAAAGATGACCAACGTGGAAGAAACAGACAGTCAAATTTGAATCTCCAACTTACAAAGAAAGTTTCCCAAACAAAACCCTTCAATCCAAATAAAACATTAGTGAACCAACCTTTGAAGACCCCCACAGTCAGCACAAAGATCAGAAATTCTCTCACACCTCCCATGATTATGAGAATAGTCTTTATTATCAACAAGTAATGTCATCCCGTGGCCTGTATGAGGCTTATATAGGCCACTAATGACCGTTTACCAGACAAACATGACTTAACGATCAATTAACATGCTTGATTGAGTTGAAACATTCAGATAGAAATAGACCATGTAGAACAGATGTTTCTTTGGAGGGCAGGCAATCTTTTCTACTCTATATATTGCATTTATATCTGCTATGTTTTACCCTTCTGGTCTCAGATCAGCAGTAGAAAGAAGTAGGCCTAATTATTTTAGGTATAATCTTCAAAGATTTTCGGGGAAATAAACACTGTACCCAAATCCACTTTTTATTATGATCCTGGGAAATGGGTAGGCCTCCACCATATGGTCCTTCACAGTTTTACACCTGTGTTATATTCCTTTATTTACATAGATCACATACATAAATATATATGTTAGCTGTTAGTAGCTTTGGGATCAAATTTTCATATTGTATTGTTACTAACCATATATCATATTTTCCTCATTTGCTCTGTAGGAGACTCGGCTGGTGGAGATTCGTCATATGAAGGACATTCAAGTGGATGTGACCCCTAACCTGCAGGACAGGCTCAGCGGGGTGACAGACATCCTGTAACGGATCTCCAAGCTAGTGTCTGAGGACCTGGAGAAGGCTGTGTCTACAGCTGTGGGGCAGGACAAGCAAGGTAACCTAACCTCACCTAACCTCACTGTATGAAGGATTTTATTTTTATGTATAGTCATCTCCAATCTGTTAAAATATATGTCTCTGTATTTCTCGCCCAATCTCTCTCCTCTTCCCCATCCCCTTCACTAGGTTCTCCCCAGGATAAGCACACCATCCTGGCTGTGGTCCCCAGTCCTGCTGCTCCATGTCACCTAGCCAGAAAGCAGGGCCTCAGTGAATGTATGTGGTTGTTCCTTACTTTAACATAAAACTCTCATAGATATTAACACAGTAACTGTAAATAATAACAACTATTCTGGGCTATATAATTAGTAACCTGAATGATCTATCACCTATCCGTTGTTTTAGAGCTAATTTAGACTAATAAGCTGTACACCTAATTGTCTTCTCCCCTGCTCCCTTCCCCCTCCTCCTCAGACCGCTGTACCCTGACCTTTGACCCTCGCACGGTCAACGGTCACCTGCTCCTCTCCAGGGAGAACCTACGGGTGCCTCTTCCCACCATAATCTTTGACCCCTACATCTCTCCCCCAGGTGACCTACGAGGGCATCCCCAGGAAGGAAAAGGGGAAACAGTGTATGGTGGGAATGAACGATCTTCCCTGGAGCCTCCAGCTGGATGAGTGCCAGTTGAGCGCCTGGCACAATGGGTGCCGGGAAACGATGGCTGGCCACTCCCACCACTCCCACGCGGCTGCATGCCTTCCACTGTGCCTTCACTCAGGAGCTGTTCCCTGCCTGTTGGATAGGGGCGTCAGCATCACCCTCTGCTTGCCACGATGACAACACGAAAGGGAATGACCGTGACCTAACAATCTCATATGGGATTAGTCTCCATAACCATAGACTTCGATAGACATCGCATCATTGTATCTGTCCCATTATGGTGTCTGCAGGAGCACAGGCAGCGCCATTGAGGCCATCTCCATTTTGAAGTAGTCCATTGTCATTTTCTTCTTCTACTGCTTCTATGAGTTGGCAAACAAACTGAAAGGGTGCACACTGCCACCTAGAGTGTGTTTGAACAGGTATAAAGCCAAGGTTGGCGATTTACTGCCACCTGCAGTTATGGCATTTTTTCTCATGAGTATAATTCATTGGCTGATCCCCCGTGGTGACCTGGATGGAATTCTGTGATCATTCCTTAACCTATAGGAAGTCCCACCCCATCCCCCCTTTTGCCCTCAGAAAAGCCTAAATTTGTCGGGGCATGGACTCTACAGGGATACTGGCCCATGTTAACTCCAATGCTTTCCACAGTTGTGTCAAGTTGGCTGGGTGTCCTTTGGGTTTTGGACAATTCTTGATACACACGGGAAACCCCAGCAGTGTTACAGTTCTTGACACAAACCAGTGTGCCTGCCACCTAATAACATACCCCGTTCATAGACACTTAAATGTTTTGTCTTGCCCATTCACTCTCTGAATGGGACACATACACATACACAATCCATGTCTCAATTGTCTCAAGGCTTAACACTCCTTCTTTAACCTGTCTCCTCCCCTTCATCTACACTGATTGAAGTGGATTTAACAAGTGACATCAATAAGGGATCATAGCTTTCACCTGGATTCACCTGGTCAGTCTATGTCATGGAAAGAGTTCTTCATGTTTTGTATACTCAGTGTATATACAGATGATATCTCTATCATTCTCTATGGGATAGGTAGAGCAAGAACCATATTGTCTATACTTGTGTCACTAACCTTGGTCTAGGGGAGTAATTACATATATAGAGGGAAGCGAGCTAGTTATTTCGATTGAATCCCAGCCCCTGTTCCAGTTGGATACTAGGACACTGATGCCTGGATGGGTGAAAGCAATATGGCCTTCCATTATCGCTTCCGCATTGTCTCCGTACTGCTGTGCTGTTTGTTGCTACTTGGCTACCTGCCAAACTATTCACGTTTTACTTTTAATAAACGTTTAATCAATCTTTGTGTTCAACAAATTTACCAACTTTTTAGTTTTGTCCTCACTCATCTTTTTTCGTTAAACTTTTTCACCCCGGACGTTTATCCCGAGACAGAAGAGTCATTTTCCTGTGCGTTTTAGCTGCCAACTTTACGTTATTTTCCTTTTTTCCATCGCAACTTTTTTCCCTTATTCAACTTTTTCACTCCGGACGCTTTATCTGGACATGGTTCATCAACATCTTCAACAGCCGAAGCTAAGTAGTAACATTAACATGATGTCTTCTAATTGCAGTCGCTGTACTCATAATATACAGGAGAACGATCGCCTTACGGCGAAAATAGCTGTGCTACAAGCCCAGCTTCAGACGCAATCGTTAGGCAAGGGTAATCTCAGTGTAGGAAAGGAAGAAACAGCGTCTGTGCCACCAGTAAGTACAAACAGTAACGTTAGTATAAATCCCCCCGCACAGTCCCCGCAGCCGGACAACTTTCTCATGGCTTCTGGAGGGAAATACTGTTGGAATGCTCAACCGGTGTCGCTCATTCAGCCGACAGAAACCTTCAACCGGTTTTCCCCATTATGTAGCGAGTCGGAGTCTGAGTCTGAGTCTTCTCTAGTCTCTACTCCTCCCGTTACGGGGTCTGAGACGCCGAAGGCTCCCACCATTAGCTCTGACAAATTGAAAACCCTAGTCATTGGCGACTCCATTACCCGCAGTATTAGACTTAAAACGAATCACCCAGCGATCATACACTGTTTACCAGGGGGCAGGGCTACCGACGTTAAGGCTAATCTAAAGATGGTGCTGGCTAAAGCTAAAACTGGCGAGTGTAGAGAGTATAGAGATATTGTTATCCACGTCGGCACCAACGATGTTAGGATGAAACAGTCAGAGGTCACCAAGTGCAACATAGCTTCAGCTTGTAAATCAGCTAGAAAGATGTGTCGGCATCGAGTAATTGTCTCTGGCCCCCTCCCAGTTAGGGGAAGTGACGAGCTCTACAGCAGAGTCTCAGCACTTAATCGCTGGTTGAAAACTGTTTTCTGCCCCTCCCAAAAGATAACATTTGTGGATAATTGGCCCTCTTTCTGGGACTCACCCACAAACAGGACCAAGCCTGACCTGCTGAGGAGTGACGGACTCCATCCTAGCTGGAGGGGTGCTCTCCTCTTATCTACCAACATAGATAGGGCTCTAACTCCTCTAGCCCCACAGTGAAATAGGGTGCAGGCCAGGCAGCAGGCTGTTAGCCAACCTGCCAGCTTAGTGGAGTCTGCCAATAGCACAGTCAGTGTAGTCAGCTCAGCCATACCCATTGAGACTGTGTCTGTGCCTCGACCTAGGTTGGGCAAAACTAAACATGGCGGTGTTCACCCTAGCAATCTTATTAGGATAAAGACCTCCTCCATTCCTGCCATTATTGAAAGAGATCGTGATACCTCACATCTCAAAATAGGGTTACTTAATGTTAGATCCCTCACTTCAAAGGCAGTCATAGTCAATGAACTAATCACTGATCATAATCTCGATGTGATTGGCCTGACTGAAACATGGCTTAAGCCTGATGAATTTGCTGTGTTAAATGAGGCCTCACCTCCTGGTTACACTAGTGACCATATTCCCCGTGCATCCCGCAAAGGCGGAGGTGTTGCTAACATTTACTGATAGCAAATTTCAATTTACAAAAAAAAAAATGGCGTTTTCATCTTTTGAGCTTCTAGTCATGAAATCTATGCAGCCTACTCAATCAATTTTTATAGCTACTGTTTACAGGCCTCCTGGGCCATATACAGCGTTCCTCTCTGAGTTTCCTGAATTCCTATCAGACCTTGTAGTCATAGCAGATCATATTCTAATTTTTGGTGATTTTAATATTCACATGGAGAAGTCCACAGACCCACTCCAAAAGTCTTTCGGAGCCATTATCGACTCAGTGGGTTTTGTCCAACATGTCTCTGGACCTACTCACTGCCACAGTCATACTCTGGACCTAGTTTTGTCCCATGGAATAAATGTTGTAGATCTTAATGTTTTTCCACAAAATCCTGGACTATCGGACCACCATTTTATTACATTTGCAATCGCAACAAATAATCTGCTCAGACCCCAACCAAGGAGCATCAAAAGTCGTGCTATAAATTCTCAAACAACACAAAAATTCATTGATGCCCTTCCAGACTCCTTCTGCCTACCCAAGGACGTCAGAGGACAAAAATCAGTTAACCACTTAACTGAGGAACTCAATTTAACCTTGCGCAATACCCTAGATGCAGTTGCACCCCTAAAAACGAAAAACATTTGTCATAAGAAACTAGCTCCCTGGTATACAGAAAATACCTGAGCTTTGAAGCAAGCTTCCATTAAATTGGAACGGAAATGGCGCCACACCAAACTGGAAGTCTTCCGACTAGCTTGGAAAGACAGTACCGTGCAGTACCGAAGAGCCCTCACTGCTGCTCGATCATCCTACTTTTCCAACTTAATTGAGGAAAATAAGAACAATCCAAAATTTCTTTTTGATACTGTTGCAAAGCTAACAAAAAAGCAGCATTCCCCAAGAGAGGATGGCTTTCACCTCAGCAGTGATAAATTCATGAACTTCTTTGAGGAAAAGATCATGACCATTAGAAAGCAAATTACGGACTCCTCTTTGAATCTGCGTATTCCTCCAGGGCTTAGCTGTCCTGGATCTGCACTGACTCTGCGAGGGCCTGGGATCGGGAGAGACACTTAAGTGTTTTAGTACTATATCTCTTGACACAATGATGAAAATAATCATGGCCTCTAAACCTTCAAGCTGCATACTGGATCCTATTCCTACTAAACTGCTGAAGGAGCTGCTTCCTGTGCTTGGCCCTCCTATGTTGAACATAATAAACAGCTCTCTATCCACCGGATGTGTACCAAACTCACTAAAAGTGGCAGTGATAAAGCCTCTCTTGAAAAAGCCAAACCTTGACCCGGAAAATATAAAAAACTATCGGCCTATATCGAATCTTCCATTCCTCTCAAAAATTTTAGAAAAAGCTGTTGCGCAGCAACTCACTGCCTTTCTGAAGACAAACAATGTATACGAAATGCTTCAGTCTGGTTTTAGACCCCATCATAGCACTGAGACTGCACTTGTGAAGGTGGTAAATGACCTTTTAATGGCGTCAGACCGAGGCTCTGCATCTGTCCTCGTGCTACTAGACCTTAGTGCTGCCTTTGACACCATCGATCACCACATTCTTTTGGAGAGACTGGAAACCCAAATTGGTCTACACGGACAAGTTCTGGCCTGGTTTAGATCCTACCTGTCGGAAAGATATCAGTTTGTCTCTGTGAATGGTCTGTCCTCCGACAAATCAACTGTACATTTCGGTGTTCCTCAAGGTTCCGTTTTAGGACCACTATTGTTTTCACTATATATTTTACCTCTTGGGGATGTTATTCGAAAACATAATGTTAACTTTCACTGCTATGCGGATGACACACAGCTGTACATTTCAATGAAACATGGTGAAGCCCCCAAAATTGCCCTCGCTAGAAGCCTGTGTTTCAGACATAAGGAAGTGGATGGCTGAAAACTTTTACTTTTAAACTCGGACAAAACAGAGATGCTTGTTCTAGGTCCCAAGAAACAAAGAGATCTTCTGTTAAATCTGACAATTCATCTAGATGGTTGTAAAGTCGTCTCAAATAAAACTGTGAAGGACCTCGGTGTTACTCTTGACCCTGATCTCTCTTTTGACGAACATATCAAGACTGTTTCAAGGACAGCTTTTTTCCATCTACGTAACATTGCAAAAATCAGAAATTTTCTGTCCAAAAATGATGCAGAAAAATTAATCCATGCATTTGTTACTTCTAGGTTAGACTACTGCAATGCTCTATTTTCCGGCTACCCGGATAAAGCACTAAATAAACTTCAGTTAGTGCTAAATACGGCTGCTAGAATCCTGACTAGAACCAAGAAATTTGATCATATTACTCCAGTGCTAGCTTCCCTACACTGGCTTCCTGTTAAGGCAAGGGCTGATTTCAAGGTTTTACTGTTAACCTATAAAGCGTTACATGGGCTTGCTCCTACCTATCTTTCCGAGTTGGTCCTGCCGTACATACCAATACGTACGCTACGGTCACAAGACGCAGGCCTCCTAATTGTCCCTAGAATTTCTAAGCAAACAGCGGGAGGCAGGGCTTTCTCCTATAGATCTCCATTTTTATGGAACAGTCTGCCTACCCATGTGAGAGACGCAGACTCGGTCTCAACCTTTAAGTCTTTACTGAAGACTTATCTCTTCAGTAGGTCATATGATTGAGTGTAGTCTGGCCCAGGAGTGTGAAGGTGAACGGAAAGGCTGGAGCAACGAACAGCCCTTGCTGTCTCTGCCGGGCGGTTCCCCTCTCCACTGGGGTTCTCTGCCTCTAACCCTGTTGCAGGGGCTGAGTCACTGGCTTGCTGGTGCTCTTTCATGCCGTCCCTGGGAGGGGTGCGTCACTTGAGTGGGTTGAGTTACTGACGTGATCTTCCTGTCTGGGTTGGCGCCCCCCTTGGTTTGTGCTGTGGTGGAGACCACTGTGGGCTATACTCGGCCTTGTCTCAGGATTGTAAGTTGGTGGTTGGGGATATCCCTCTAGTGGTGCGGGGGCTGTGCTTTGGCGGAGTGGGTGGGGTTATATCCTTCCTGTTTGGCCCTGTCCGGGTTTCTTCGGATGGGGCCACAGTGTCTCCGGACCGCTCCTGTCTCAGCCTCCAGTATTTATGCTGCAGTAGTTTATGTGTCGGGGGCTGGGGTTAGTTGGTTATACCTGGAGTACTTCTCCTGTCTTATCCAGTGTCCTGTGTGAATTTAAGTATGCTCTCTCTAATTCTCTCGTTCTCTCTTTCTCTCTGAGAACCTGAGCCCTAGGACCATACGTCAGGACTACCGGGCATGATGACACCTTGCTGTCCCCAGTCCGCCTGGCCTTGCTGCTATTCCAGTTTCAACTGTTCTGCCTGCGGCTACGAAACCCCTACCTGTCCCAGACCTGCTGTTTTCAACTCTTTAATGATCGGCTATGAAAAGCCAACTGAGAGACCTGAGCCCTAGGACCATACGTCGGGACTACCGGCCGTGGTGACTCCTTGCTGTCCCCAGTCCGCCTGGCCTTGCTGCTATTCCAGTTTCAACTGTTCTGCCTGCGGTTATGGAACCCCTACCTGTCCCCAGACCTGCTGTTTTCAACTCTTAATGATCGGCTATGAAAAGCCAACTGAGATTTATTCCTGATTATTATTTGACCATGCTTGTCACTTATGAACATTTTTGAACATCTTGGCATGGTTCTGTTATAATCTCCACCCGGCACAGCCAGAAGAGGACTGGCCACCCCTCATAGCCTGGTTCCTCTCTAGGTTTCTTCCCTAGGCTTTCGCCTTTCTAGGAGTTTTCCTAGCCACCGTGCTTCTACACCTGCATTACTAGCTGTTTGGGGTTTTAGGCTGGGTTTCTGTACAGCACTTCGAGATATTAGCTGATGTAAGAAGGGCTATATAAAATAAAATTGATTGATTGATTGATTATGCTCTGTTGAGTTGCCTCCATATTCCCTTCAACTATCCAGACTTCTAAGATCAGTTAGTTTGGGAAAGTACTAGGATGTATGTAGGAAAGTAAGTCATTTAGGCGTATTACGGAACTACCCTGTGTATGTGAGACCTTTCCTTCTCCGACTGTAGTATGCAACACCCATTTTTCCCATAGTGAGATAATTTAGCCAAGTCAGCATTTTAGAAACAAAATCCTTAACCTGGTGAGACCCCAGGTTGCGAAAATGCAACAGGCCCTCAAACTCATGTCAAACACTACATAGTTTATCTCCTTAGACCCGTATGTACACTGAACAAAAATATAAATGCAACATGTAAAGTGTTGGTCAAGGATTATTTATTTTTTTATTCCTTGATGTGATGTGGTGGGTGAGTGAGTGTGTTCTAGAATGTTCAGAAGAGTGACATTCAGGACATGACATGATAGGCCAACTGCTCTATACACACACACACACACACACACACAGGCAGTAGCAGTAGTAGCATATAGCCAAGATAATCTTTCCATGTACACTGAACAAAAACATATTGTAAACGCAACATGCAAACATTTAAAAGATTTTACTGAGTTACAGTTCATATAAGGAAATCAGTCAATTTAAATACAATGTGGCGTTGTGTTGTGTGACAAAACTGCACATTTTAGAGTGGTATTTTATTGTCCCCAGCACAAGGTGCACCTCTGTATTGATCATGCTGTTTAATCAGCTTCTTGATATGCCACACCTGTCAGGTGGATGTATTATCTTGGCAAAGGAGAAATGCTCACTAACAGGGATGTGAACACATTTGTGCACTAATTTTAAGATAAATAATATTTTTGTGCGAATGGAACATTTCTGGGATCTTGTCAGAGCTGGCGTAGGGGTGGTGTGGAAATCAGATGCAGGATGCAGAAGTAGTCCAAAACACTTTAATAAAGTCCACAGAATGAACGGCTCCAAACAGAGCCTGAGGCACAAGAAAAATAACGCACTCAGCGTAATAAACAAAACACGCACAATAGTGCGGACTCTCTACAGAAATAGAGCACAAACGTGACATAGGAACACCTGCTGACAATGAACAACTACACACAACCACAAGACAGAAACAACGAGAACTTAAAGGACACATAATCAAGACAAAATGAGCAACAGGTGTAACAAATCAGACCAAACCAAACACACACAGAAACAACGAACGGTGGCAGCTAGTACTCCGGGGACGACGACCGCCGAAGCCTGCCCGAACAAGGAGAAGGAGCAGCCTCGGCAGAAA
>NW_025536788.1:0-49623 GCF_020615455.1 Coregonus clupeaformis
GTCACGTTGCTGTGGATTGGTGTGGTGTAGAATCAGGCGCAGGAAGCAGAGGATAAGTCCAACAAGACTTTACTAGAGCACACAAAAATAATCCAAACAGCCCGGAGGCAAAAGGACGCACACAGGCGTAAATAGCGAGCGCACACACAGGTGCGAAAATACTCTCCTAAACACAAGGAGGAAGCTATGAAAATAGCGTACCGACACGGGTAGCGCAACAACACGACACGAACAATTACACACAACACTAAACTAACAACAAGGAAACTAAATAGGGTGCTAAATGAGACATAACACAAAACAGGTGTGACTAACAGACAAAACCAATCAAACAAGAAACATAGAGCGGTGGCAGCTAGTACTCCGGAGACGACGACCGGCGAAACCTGCCCGAACAAGGAGGAGGAGCCGCCTCGGCCGAAACCGTGACAGTACCCCCCCCTTGACGCGCGGCTCCAGCCGCGCGCCGCCTCTGGCCTCGGGGACGACCAGGAGGACGCGGAGCAGGGCGCGTAGGATGACCACGATGGAATTCGGTCATCAGGGACGGATCCAGAATGTCCCTCCTCGGCACCCAGCACCGCTCCTCCGGACCGTACCCCTCCCACTCCACGAGATATTGGAGACCCCCATCCGGCGTCTCGAATCCAGGATGGTCCGAACAGTGTGCGCCGGAGCCCCTCGATGTCCAACGGGGGCGGAGGAGTCTCCTCAATCTCAAAGTCCTGGAGTGGACCAGTTACCACCGGCCTGAGGAGAGACACATGGAACGAGGGGTTAATATTCTTGTAATCAATAGGTAGTTCTAACCTGTAACACACCTCGTTCAATCTCCTCAGGACTTTAAAAGGCCCCACAAACCGCCGACCCAGCTTCCGGCAGGGCAGGCGGAGGGGCAGGTTTCTGGTTGAGAGCCAGACTCGATCTCCAGGTGCGTACACTGGCCCCTCACTGCGGTGTAGGTCGGCGCTCGTCTTCTGTCGACGTATGGCACGCTGCAGATGGACGTGTGCAATGTTCCACGTCTCCTCCGAGCGCCGCACCCACTCATCCACAGCGGGGGCCTCGATCTGGCTCTCATGCCACGGTGCCAGAACCGGCTGGTACCCTAACACACACTGGAAAGGAGTTAGTCTCGTGGAGGAGTGGCGGAGAGAGTTCTGTGCCATCTCGGCCCAGGGCACATATCTCGCCCACTCCTCCGGCCGGCCCTGACAATATGACCTCAGAAACCTACCCACATCCTGGTTGACTCGTTCGACCTGCCCATTACTCTCCGGGTGGTAACCCGAGGTAAGGCTCACCGAGACCCCCCAAACGTTCCATAAATGCTCTCCAGACTCTGGAGGTAAACTGGGGGGCCTCGATCGGACACTATATCCTCGGGCACCCCGTAATGCCGGAAGACGTGAGTAAATAGAGCCTCAGCGGTCTGTAGGGCAGTAGGAAGACCCGGCATGGGAAGGAGACGACAGGCCTTCGAGAACCGATCCACAACGACCAGGATGGTGGTATTCCCCTGTGAGGAGGGAAGATCGGTAACAAAATCCACCAAGAGGTGAGACCAGGGTCGTTGTGGAACGGGCAGGGGCTGTAATTTACCCCTGGGCAAGTGTCTGGGCGCCTTACACTGGGCACACACTGAGCAGGAGGAGACATAAACCCTCACATCCCTGGCTAACATTGGCCACCAGTACTTCGTACTAAGGCAGTGCACTGTCCGGCCAATACCTGGATGTCCAGAGGAGGGGGACGTGTGAGCCCAATAAATCAGCCGATCCCGGACCTCGAGCGGGACGTACGCCCGACCCACCGGACACTGTGGAGGACTAGGGTCGGTGCGTAACGCCCGCTCGATCTCCGCATCGACCTCCCACACCACCGGTGCCACCAGACAAGACTCCGGTAGTATGGGAATGGACTCCACGCACCTCTCCTCCGTGTCATACCCGACGGGACAGAGCATCTGCCTTCCCGTTCTGGGACCCAGGGATGTAAGTGATCTTGAACACAAACCGGGCGAGAAACATAGTCCATCGAGCCTGGCGAGGATTCAGTCTCCTAGCTGCCCGAATGTATTCCAGGTTACGATGGTCGGTCAGAATGAGGAAAGGGTGCTGAGCCCCCTCAAGCCAATGCCTCCACACCTTTAGGGCCTGTACTACGGCTAACAGCTCCCTGTCCCCTACGTCATAATTCCGCTCCGCCGGACTGAGCTTCTTAGAATAAAAAGCACAGGGGCGGAGCTTAGGTGGTGTACCGGATCGTTGAGAAAGAACTGCCCCGATACCGGCCTCAGACGCGTCCACCTCAACTTGGAAGGGTAAAGTGGGATCCGGGTGCGCCAACACCGGAGCCGAGGTAAACAGGTCCTTCAGTCTCCCAAAGGCCCTGTCCGCCTCAGCCGACCACTGCAAGCGCACCGGACCCCCCTTCAGAAGAGACGTTATGGGAGCTGCCACCTGTCCAAAACCCCGGATAAACCTCCGGTAGTAATTCGCAAAACCCAAGAACCGCTGCACCTCTTTAACCGTAGTTGGGGTTTGCCAATTACGCACGGCGGACACTCGGTCCACCTCCATTCTCACCCCTGACGCAGACAACTGGTAACCCAAAAAGGAAACTGACTCCTGAAAGAACAGACATTTCTCAGCTTTGACATACAGGTCATGCTCCAACAGTCTCCTCAATACCCTGCGCACCAGGGCTACATGCTCGGCCCGAGTAGAACTGTACACAAGAATATCATCTATGTACACCACTACTCCCTGCGCCTGCATGTCCCGGAAAATTTCATCTACAAACGATTGGAAGACTGATGGAGCATTCATTAACCCATATGGCATGACGAGATACTCGTAATGGCCGGAGGTAGTACTAAATGCTGTCTTCCACTCATCGCCCTCCCTAATGCGCACCAAGTTATATGCGCTCCTGAGGTCCAATTTTGTGAAGAACCGTGCCCCGTGTAATGACTCCGTCATGGTCCCAATCAGCGGGAGTGGATAACTATATTTCACAGTTACCTGATTGAGACCGCGGTAATCAATACACGGACGCAAACCTCCATCCTTTTTCTTCACAAAAAAGAAGCTCGAGGACGCGGGAGAAGTGGAGGGCCGTATGTATCCCTGTCTCAGAGACTCGGCAATGTAAGTTTCCATTGCCCTTTTCTCCTCCTGTGACAAAGGATACACATGGCTCCGCGGAAGCGCGGCTCCTGTCTGGAGGTCTATCGCACAATCCCCTTGTCTATGAGGTGGCAACCGTGCCGCTCTGGTCTTACTAAACACGAGCGCCAAATCCTCATACTCAGGAGGAATGTGCAGTGCTGGCATCTGGTTCGGACTCTCCACCGAGGTCGCCCCTACGGAAACACCCAGACATAACCCCTCACACTGAGCAGACCACCCTTTAAGAGCCTTCTCTCGCCACGAAATAGTAGGATCATGGGTAATCAACCAGGGAAGCCCCAGTACCACCGGATACGCAGGAGAGTCGATCAGATAGAGTTGAATCGTCTCCTCATGACCCCCTGCGTCATCATCCTAAGTGGCGCTGTGACCTCCCCAATCAACCCAGATCCTAACGGACGATTATCTAAGGCATGTACAGGAAAGGGCTTTTCGACTGGAAGGAGGGGAATCCCTAACTTAACACAGAATTTCCGATCTACAAAATTCCCAGCTGCGCCTGAATCGACTAGCGCCTTATGCTGGGAACGAGGTGCAACCTGTGGGAAACAAACAGGTAATGTAATGTGTACGACAGAAAGCTCTGGGTAAGTAGGGCGCCTACTCACCTGGGAGGACTCCCCACTGTATGACCTGCCATCTCCCTCACCAGGGGACCCTCCCCAGCACCTAGCCGCGGTGTGCCCTCCGCGGCCACACTTGGTGCAGGAGACTGCCCCCCTCGGGCTCCTACCTCTTCTCCCTCTAGCGCCAGAACCTCCAAGCTCCATCGGACTCTGCTCGGAGGCGCTGGAGGGTGGAATGGGAGGCCCCCACCTGGGACGTCCGCGGGTCGCAAGCAGGGTGTCCAGTCGAATGGCCATGTCCACCAGCTGGTCAAATGTTAGTGTAGTGTCCCTGCATGCTAACTCCCTGCGGACGTCCTCCCGAAGGCTACATCTAAAGTGGTCTATGAGGGCCCTCTCATTCCACCCAGCATCAGCCGCTAGAGTCCGGAACTCCAGCGCAAACTCTTGAGCGCTCCTCATCCCCTGTCGGAGGTGGAATAGACGCTCCCCCGCCGCCTTCCCCTCTGGTGGATGGTCGAAGACAGCACGGAAGCGGCGGGAGAACTCCGCATAGGTGACTGTGGCGGCGTCTATTCCCCTCCATTCGGCGTTGGCCCACTCCAACGCCTTGCCGGTGAGACAGGAGATGAGGGCGGAAACGCTCGTATCCCGAGGGCGCCGGGTGTATGGTGGCAAGGTAGAGCTCCACTTGTAAGAGGAACCCCTGACACCCGGCAGCGGTGCCGTCGTACGCCCTCGGGAGCGAGAGCCGAATCCCACTGGGTTCCGGTCGATGGACGGGCTGGCTGTCCGGTGGTGATGGTGCGATAGGTGGGGCTGTGGGAACCCCGCTGGTTTCCCATCGACGAAGGGTGTCCATGACGCCCTCCAAGGCGTGCCCGATCCGGTTGATTCGGTGCTCTTGACCAAGGAGACGCTCCTCCATGATGTCGACGGGTGCTCCTGCTGATTCCATGTGTGGTGTGTAATTCTGTCACGTTGCTGTGGATTGGTGTGGTGTAGAATCAGGCGCAGGAAGCAGAGGATAAGTCCAACAAGACTTTACTAGAGCACACAAAAATAATCCAAACAGCCCGGAGGCAAAAGGACGCACCCAGGCGTAAATAGCGAGCGCACACACAGGTGCGAAAATACTCTCCTAAACACAAGGAGGAAGCTATGAAAATAGCGTACCGACACGGGTAGCGCAACAACACGACACGAACAATTACACACAACACTAAACTAACAACAAGGAAACTAAATAGGGTGCTAAATGAGACATAACACAAAACAGGTGTGACTAACAGACAAAACCAATCAAACAAGAAACATAGAGCGGTGGCAGCTAGTACTCCGGAGACGACGACCGGCGAAACCTGCCCGAACAAGGAGGAGGAGCCGCCTCGGCCGAAACCGTGACACTCACACTCACATTATAGCAGTGACCTAAGAGAGATTCCCTTTTCTCTATCTAGATCCCATAAAGATCACAGAGAGGCTGAGAGACTAACCAAGTTGGACGAGGCTGTTCTAGAGACAGATACCCCAACTCAGTCACAGGAGGTTGAAGGAGAGAGTGAGTTGGACGAAGCTGTTGCCATCCCATCTCAGTCACAGGAGGTTGAAGGAGAGAGTAAGTTGGACAAGGCTGTTGCCATCCCATCTCAGTCGCAGGAGGTTGAAGGAGGGAGTGAGTTGGACGAGGCTGTTGCCATCCCATCTGAGTCGCAGGAGGATGAAGGAGATAGTGAGTTGGACGAGGCTGTTGCCATCCCATCTCAGTCGCAGGAGGTTGAAAGAGAGTGAGTTGGACGAGGCTGTTGCCATCCCATCTCAGTCGCAGGAGGTTGAAGGAGGGAGTGAGTTGGACGAGCCTGTTGCCATCCCATCTGAGTCGCAGGAGGATGAAGGAGATAGTGAGTTGGACGAGGATGTTGCCATCCCATCTCAGTCGCAGGAGGTTGAAGGAGAGAGTGAGTTGGACGAGGCTGTTGCCATCCCATCTCAGTCGCAGGAGGATGAAGGAGATAGTGAGTTGGACGAGGCTGTTGCCATCCCATCTCAGTCGCAGGAGGTTGAAGGAGAGAGTAAGTTGGACAAGGCTGTTGCCATCCCATCTCAGTCGCAGGAGGTTGAAGGAGGGAGTGAGTTGGACGAGGCTGTTGCCATCCCATCTGAGTCGCAGGAGGATGAAGGAGATAGTGAGTTGGACGAGGCTGTTGCCATCCCATCTCAGTCGCAGGAGGTTGAAGGAGAGAGTGAGTTGGACGAGGCTGTTGCCATCCCATCTCAGTCGCAGGAGGTTGAAGGAATGAGTGAGTTGGACGAGGCTGTTGCCATCCCATCTCAGTCACAGGAGGTATGATGTATTTTTCTATTACATGTATGACATTTCATTGAGATATTTTGTGTTTTAATGACGCAAAATTGAATTCCAGCCTAACTCTGCTTTCTGTTGTCGCCATCAGGATGCAGTGGTGACATTCACTACCGTGGCCCACAAGGATGAAACTTCCCAGACCAGCCTCACCCTCAGCAGGGGAAAGAGAAGCTACCCAGACCTACACACCTTTGTGCAGGACATGAAGGACGAGTAAGTTGCTCTTTGGCTTCCCCATGCATCCCCTAGATATGTTCCCTATCTCAATTGCATACTCCTCGTGTCCTCTCTTCTCAAAACCCATTGGATGAGAAAGCCAGAGGTCCCGCCCTTCTGAACTTCTCATCCAATGGGTTTTGAGAAGGAGGCGAGGAGATTGAGAGTCTCCCATAGTCTCGGGCCAATACAAAGGACTCAACGGACCAAATAACCAATCAGGGATGTCTGGGTGTGGCCTAGTTCCATAGAGGTCCATCCATAACGTAGTCTAAGATAATAGAGGTAATGTCCATCCATAACGTAATCTAAGATAATAGAGGTAATGTCCATCCATAACGTAATCTAAAATAATAGAGGTAATGTCCATCCATAACGTAATCTAAAATAATAGAGGTAATGTCCATCCATAACGTAGTCTAAGATAATAGAGGTAATGTCATGTAGTTCATTGTGTACTTGCATTTATTTACTTTTCAGCCATTGGAATCTGCTGAGTGAGAATATGCGTGCCGGGGTGAGTTATAGTCACCTCTAAAGTAGTTAATGTTGGTAAAATGGGCCAAACATTCATTTGTGGAAATCCTGCAGGACCTTTAATCCTGAACCACTGCTTTAATTGACTAGCTTGAGTAAATGGTTCTACGTTTTATATCAGTGCAGCCCCTTTAACAAACTAACTCTGTATGGTCTTTTAACATTGCAGATGAGCAGACATGAGTTTAGTGCCAAGTGCATGGATATTGTAGCATGGGTGATGGAGTCTACATCCACTGTGGTTGTTCCCGCCCTTGACCTCACCATGCGGATAGAGCTCTCTGATTCGCCAAGCTCTTCTGGATCAGGAAGTAATGAGGCAGGAGAGGTGACCTCTCTTGGCCGCAGCGTCAGATTCAGCTGTAGTGGAGGAGCCAGCAGGTGCACCAGCGCCAGAACTGCCTACAGCACACGCACTCCCACGCCTTTCCCCTCCTCTCACAGGTACCTAGCCCTATCCCCTCCTCTCACAGGTACCTAGCCCTATCCATGCCTCTAACAGGTACCTAGCCCTATCCACGCCTCTCACAGGTACCTAGCCTTATCCACGCCTCTCACAGGTACCTAGCCCTATCCATGCCTCTAACAGGTACCTAGCCCTATCCATGCCTCTCACAGGTACCTAGCCCTATCCCCTCCTCTCAAAGGTACCTAGCCCTATCCTCTCCTCGCACAGGTACCTAGCCCTATCCCCTCCTCTCACAGGTACCTAGCCCTATCCTCTCCTCTCACAGGTACCTACCCCTATCCCCTCCTCTCACAGGTACCTACCCCTATCCACGCCTCTCAAAGGTACCTAGCCCTATCCCCTCCTCTCACAGGTACCTACCCCTATCCACGCCTCTCAAAGGTACCTAGCCCTATCCCCTCCTTTCACAGGTACCTAGCCCTATCCCCTCCTCTCACAGGTACCTACCCCTATCCACGCCTCTCACAGGTACCTAGCCCTATCCCCTCCTCTCACAGGTACCTAGCCCTATCCACGCCTCTCACAGGTACCTAGCCCTATCCCCTCCTCTCACAGGTACCTACCCCTATCCACGCCTCTCACAGGTACCTAGCCCTATCCCCTCCTCTCACAGGTACCTAGCCCTATCCCCTCCTCTCACAGGTACCTAGCCCTATCCCCTCCTCTCACAGGTACCTAGCCCTATCCCCTCCTCTCACAGGTACCTAGCCCTATCCATGCCTCTAACAGGTACCTAGCCCTATCACCTCCTCTCACAGGTACCTAGCCCTATCCACGCCTCTCACAGGTACCTAGCCTTATCCATGCCTCTCACAGGTACCTAGCCCTATCCATGCCTCTAACAGGTACCTAGCCCTATCCATGCCTCTCACAGGTACCTAGCCCTATCCCCTCCTCTCAAAGGTACCTAGCCCTATCCTCTCCTCTCACAGGTACCTAGCCCTATCCCCTCCTCTCAAAGGTACCTAGCCCTATCCTCTCCTCTCACAGGTACCTACCCCTATCCCCTCCTCTCACAGGTACCTACCCCTATCCACGCCTCTCAAAGGTACCTAGCCCTATCCCCTCCTCTCACAGGTACCTACCCCTATCCACGCCTCTCAAAGGTACCTAGCCCTATCCCCTCCTTTCACAGGTACCTAGCCCTATCCCCTCCTCTCACAGGTACCTACCCCTATCCACGCCTCTCACAGGTACCTAGCCCTATCCCCTCCTCTCACAGGTACCTACCCCTATCCCCTCCTCTCACAGGTACCTAGCCCTATCCCCTCCTCTCACAGGTATCTAGCCCTATCCCCTCCTCTCACAGATACCTAGCTCTATCCCCTCCTCTTTTTGCAGGTATTTCCTGTTATAGGTACAAATATCCATTCCAGATCCACTTAGTGAGAAATACTACTTAGATACTACACAACCACTCTAAAACGTTTACTCTGAATGTTAATGTTTGGTCTGAGTGTGGTTTGAGATGGTTCACAATGCTTCCTTTGAATAACAATAAAAAGGTTGAGTTTGTGTCCCAAATTCTTGGATCATATTTTTTATTTTGTTACCATATACTATTCATTTCTGTTGTGCATTCTGCAGGTCCATGACCTCTTTGCTAAGTGAGAACGAAGAGCGATATGTCTCCTCACCTGAGGGTGGTGATAGAGAGATGAGACACAGACACACTCCTCTAAGATGGTCACTGAGAGCATTATCTTCAACAACCCATGCCCATCAGAGGAGAATGTGAGTATTCAGAAGGAGCTCCCTGCTGATAAAGTTGACATCCTCCATGGTCAACCAGTGGAGGAGTATATTGTCAAAGCTGAGCAATGCATCACTCAGGTCATTCAGGATGCAGCTGTTGTCATGAACCCTGCATCCTGAGTCGGTTCCTGCTTGTGTTGTCATTTTTCTGCTCGGGATCTCCAGTTTCCCGAGGGTTCTGGAACGCTCCCTGCCTGGTTGCCGGGCGACGTTGCTAGGCGGGAGCTCTCCTGATTAACCGCACCTGCATCCCATCAGCGATCTGCACACCTGGTCCTGATCATCACCCTTTTTAGGCTCTGACCTGACATCCATTCCCTGCCGGATCGTTAGCCATGAACAGTATGTTTGTCAGTGTATCAGCCTTGGAGCTTCTAGCGTTAGTTTTGTTGTTTTGCACCTTGTTGACTTGCTGTGTACTTACCTCCGTTTTGTTCTATCTGCAGTCACTCACCCGGAACCTTCACCCAACCCCTGCCTGGTGGTCGGCGGCTGCCAAGCCATTATTGGACCTGTCACTGAACTCCCACCAACTCATCTCCGCCGTCCGCTCTGTTCCCTGGATTATTCAGCATCGCTTTTGAATCTGTTCAATAAATACCCACCTTCGTTTCAACTCACCTTGTCCTGGTCTGCTTCTGGGTTCTGGCTTTGTAACCCGTGACAGAACGATCCGGCCAGTAATGAACCCAGCGGACCTGGACTCTGTTCGCCATGCCATTACCCATCAGGAGAAGATGTTGGGACATCATAGCACGGCACTACAGGAGATAGCGTTGTCAGTTCGGAACCTTTCTACCAGTCTGACGGAGATCCAGGCCCAGCGCAGTTTTCCGGTGGAGAATCCACTACCGGTTTCACCCATCTCGCCTGCCGCTTCTGGAGCTGTGTCCTTCCGTGAGCCCAAGGTTCCGACGCCGGATAAATATGAGGGGGAGCTGGGAAGATGCCGTTCTTTCCTTATGCAGTGTGGATTAGTGTTCGATCTACAGCCCTACTCTTATGCCACAGACAAGGCTAGGATAGCCTTTGTTATTGAGTTGCTGCGTGGTCGAGCGCTGGAGTGGGCTTCAGCCGTTTGGGAACGACAGGACACCTGCATGGCTTCATACCAGGGGTTCACGGCCGAGATGAGGAAGCTATTCGACCATTCCGTCCGAGGTATGGACGCAGCTAGGCGCCTGTTTTCGCTTCGCCAAGGAACTCGCAGCGTTGCCGACTTCGTGATCGAGTTCAGGACGTTGGCTGTGGAGAGTGGGTGGAATGAGGAGTCTCTGCAAGCGGCCTTTTACCAGGGCCTGTCGGAGCAGCTCAAGGATGAGTTGATCTCCTATCCGGAGCCTAGTGACCTGGACAGCTTGGTAGCCTTGTCTATTCGGGTGGATAACCGAGTTCGAGAGCGAAGGAGGGAGAAGCAATGGGGCCCGTCCAATCGATCAGCTTCTCAGTTCCCAGTCGGGTCGGGGGGTGGACCAGAATACGTCGATCATTGTCCACCACACAGGATTAGTGGAGAGGTCCTGCCTCCCGATTCTGAACCCATGCAAGTGGGGCGGCACGGGTTAACCAAGGAGGAGCGCCAACATAGACGTAAGACCAACTGCTGCCTCTACTGTGGTAGTTCGGGACATTACATCTCCACTTGTTCCCGGCGGTCGTCAAACTGCCTGGCTCGCTAAAGTTGGGAGGACTTTTAGCGAGCCAGTTTCAACCTCTCAATACCTCTGTCAGACCCCGTTTCCCGGCTACCCTCATGAACAGGAATCAGAGCTAAGCGATTAACGCTTTTGTCGATTCAGGTGCCGATGGAAGCTTTATTGATGCCGAAGTGGTGGAACAGCTGGGGCTTTCCAAGGAGCAATTACCGGAAGCCATTGAAGCTACCACTCTGAACGGCAGTAGTCTGGCACGTATCACGATGAGGACTGAACCGGTTAAGATGCTGTTGTCAGGGAATCATTCTGAGGTGATCTCATTCTTCATTCTGCCTTCTTCCCATGTTCCTCTGGTCCTTGGATACCCCTGGCTGAAGGAACACAATCCCACGTTCGATTGGGTGACGGGCAAGGTAACTAGTTGGAGCCTTGATTGTCATGCTAACTGTCTCAAGACTGCCTGTTCCCATTCGGTTCCCAGTCAGGTGATTGAGGCTAAACCCCCAGATTTGTCCCTGGTTCCCGAGACATATCACGATTTGGGGGAAGTGTTCAGTAAGCAGAGGGCTCTGTCACTCCCTCCCCACCGACCATATGATTGTGCCATCAACCTGTTCCCTGGAGCTGTCTATCCCAAGGGACGGTTATATAGTATCTCCCGACCTGAACGTGAGGCTTTGGAGACCTACATCAAGGAGTCCCTAGCTGCTGGCCTCATTCGTCCCTCGTCATCACCCCTGGGGGCAGGATTCTTCTTTGTGGGTAAGAAGGATGGCTCTCTTCGACCTTGTATTGATTATCGGGGGTTGAATGATATCACGGTCAAGAACAAGTATCCCCTGCCCTTGATGAGCTCTGCCTTCGACTCCTTACAGGGTGCTACTGTGTTCACCAAGCTAGACCTACGCAATGCGTATCACCTGGTCCGGATCAGAGAGGGGGACGAGTGGTTGACGGGTTTCAATACACCGATGGGTCACTTCGAGTATCAGGTGATGCCGTTTGGACTGACCAATGCTCCAGCTGTATTCCAGAGTATGGTGAATGACGTCCTGAGAGATATGATCGGTCTCTTTGTGTTTGTTTACCTGGATGACATTCTGATCTTCTCGAAGGAACCTTCCAACCACGTCCAGCATGTCAGGCAGGTTCTGCAGCGATTGTTGGAGAATCGCCTGTTCGTGAAGGCCGAGAAGTGCGAATTTCACGCCCACACTACATCCTTCCTCGGGTACATCATCTCCAGGGGAGAGATTAGGATGGACCAGGAGAAGGTTAGGGCGGTTCTGGAATGGGCCCAGCCCGGTACGAGATTGCAGCTCCAGAGGTTTCTGGGGTTTGCGAATTTCTACCGCAGATTCATCCGGGATTACAGCCGTGTGGCCGCTCCGTTAACTGCCCTGACTTCCAGTACCAGGACCTTCAATTGGAATCCGGAGGCGGATCGAGCGTTCCTGGATTTGAAGAGGCGATTCACCAACGCACCGATTCTCTCTCAACCTGACACGGCCCGTCAGTTCGTCGTTGAAGTGGATGCGTCTGATGTGGGGGGTTGGCGCCATCCTGTCCCAGCGATGCTCCACTGACGGTAAACTCCATCCCTGCGCCTACTACTCTCGTCGTCTTTCGTCTGCGGAGAGGAACTACGATGTGGGTAACCGGGAGCTTCTCGCGGTGAAGCTTGCCTTGGAGGAGTGGCGCCACTGGTTGGAGGGGGCGGAGCAACCGTTTATTGTCTGGACTGACCACAAGAATCTTGCTTACGTGCAATCGGCTAGACGTCTCAACTCCCGTCAGGCCAGGTGGGCTTTGTTTTTCGGACGCTTAAATTTTTCCCTGACGTTCCGACCTGGATCTAAGAACGGCAAGGCGGACGCCTTGTCCCGGATGTTCTCCAAGACGGAGGAGAGTGGGGCCAAGACCGAGACGATTCTTCCCCGGAACTGTGTCGTGGGAGCAGTGATGTGGAAGATTGAGGAGGAGGTTATGGCGGCCCTTCGGACGCAGCCCGGTCCCGGTAACGGTCCACCCGGTCGGTTGTTTGTGCCTGAGTCGGTTCGTTCTGCTGTCCTCCAATGGTCCCACGCCAGCAAGATGGCTTGTCACCCTGGCGTGGCTCGGACGATGGCGTTTCTTCGCAGACGATTTTGGTGGCCTGCCATGGGAGAGGATACTCGGAGGTTTGTTGCTGCCTGTCCAGTGTGTGCGCAGAATAAGAGTGCCAATCGGCCCAGCTCTGGACTACTTCACCCCCTCCCTATTCCCCGGCGACCATGGTCGCATCTGGCCCTGGACTTTGTCACTGGGTTGCCCTCTTCTGAGGGGAACACGGTCGTTCTGACTATCGTGGACAGATTCAGCAAGTTCGCCCACTTTGTGCCCATTTCCAAGCTTCCCTCTGCCTCTGAGACGTCCGAGATCCTGGTTAGGGAGGTTTTCAGGGTCCACGGGTTGCCCAGTGACATCGTTTCCGACCGTGGTCCTCAGTTTACCTCTGCTGTCTGGAAGTCCTTCTGTTTGGCCATTGGAGCTACAGTCAGTCTCACATCTGGTTTTCACCCCCAATCTAATGGTCAGGCGGAGAGAGCCAACCAGAAGATGGAATCCACGCTACGCTGCCTTGTCTCCTCCAACCCCACCTCCTGGGTCTCTCAGCTGCCTTGGGTTGAGTATGCCCACAATACTCTCCCTACATCTGCCACTGGGATGTCTCCCTTCCAGTGCCTGTATGGCTACCAACCTCCCTTGTTTCCTTCTCAGGAGAAGGATCTCTCAGTGCCCTCTGTTCTGGCCCACATTCGTCGTTGCCACCGGACCTGGCATCGGGCCAGAAAGGCCCTCCTTAGAGTTTCTGACCGGTATCAGCTCGAGGCGAATCGTCGCCGGATTCCCGCTCCCACCTATACCATCGGAGATAGGGTCTGGTTGGCCACACGGGATCTTCCTCTACGGACTGAGTCTAGGAAGCTGTCACCGAAGTTCATTGGTCCGTTTGTGGTGGAGAAGGTGATCAATCCTGTTGCAGTTCGACTCAAGTTACTGAGAACGCTCAGAGTCCATCCCACCTTTCATGTCTCCTGCCTCAAGCCTGTTCTCCTCAGTCCTCTGTTGCCCCCTCCGCCTCCTCCTCCTCCCCCTCGGATGATCGGAGGTGGTCCTGCCTACACGGTGCGACGCATTATGGATTCCAGACGGCGGGGCCGGGGTTTCCAGTATCTCGTGGACTGGGAGGGGTATGGTCCTGAAGAGAGGAGTTGGATTCCTCGGCGACAGATCCTTGATGCTGACCTCCTTCGTGACTTCTACCGCCTCCATCCTGGCGCTCCGGGTAGTCCGCCCGGTGGCGTTCGTCGGAGGGGGGGTACTGTCATGAACCCTGCATCCTGAGTCGGTTCCTGCTTGTGTTGTCATTTTTCTGCTCGGGATCTCCAGTTTCCCGAGGGTTCTGGAACGCTCCCTGCCTGGTTGCCGGGCGACGTTGCTAGGCGGGAGCTCTCCTGATTAACCGCACCTGCATCCCATCAGCGATCTGCACACCTGGTCCTGATCATCACCCTTTTTAGGCTCTGACCTGACATCCATTCCCTGCCGGATCGTTAGCCATGAACAGTATGTTTGTCAGTGTATCAGCCTTGGAGCTTCTAGCGTTAGTTTTGTTGTTTTGCACCTTGTTGACTTGCTGTGTACTTACCTCCGTTTTGTTCTATCTGCAGTCACTCACCCGGAACCTTCACCCAACCCCTGCCTGGTGGTCGGCGGCTGCCAAGCCATTATTGGACCTGTCACTGAACTCCCACCAACTCATCTCCGCCGCCCGCTCTGTTCCCTGGATTATTCAGCATCGCTTTTGAATCTGTTCAATAAATACCCACCTTCGTTTCAACTCACCTTGTCCTGGTCTGCTTCTGGGTTCTGGCTTTGTAACCCGTGACAGCTGTGACATATACTGCTGCGCTGGATAAAACCGACACTTGTGGGAAACTGTCGGAAATCCTATCTGTCCATGTTTCCTCAGAGAATATTGAGGAGGCATCCTCTGATCTCTTTGGTGGAATTATTTCCGACCTGCATGAGGTATCTGAGGTCAATAAGGCCTCCATGCGTACGAAATCAGGTCGCAAAATGTTCTGGGTGGAAGTGAGTTCAGGTTCCCAGAAGATTTATACCAAAACCCTGGACAAACTAAGGAAGCTGTTCACCTCCCACCATCTCACTGAGGGAAAAAAATACTCCTGTGCAAATCGAGCTTTCTGCAACTGGACTACTTGTAACTGAGGCCACTGTGCAGGAATCTCCTGTAACTGAGGCCACTTTGGCAGTGTCTCCTGTACAGAAGACAGACAGTAAGACCCCTTCTAAGTCCCCAGCCTCAGCCTACCAGCTCACCCTCGACACCTGCACTAAAGGGGTAATCAAACAGGTGATCTCGGTGCTGAGGGTGGACACTTCAAAGGAAGACTGCTCCGCTTCCGTTGGGGAGAGCACGTCAAATTCATCCTTCGACTTCAACCAGAAGTTGGACTCGATAATTTCGAAATTGGAGGACCTCACCATTTCGAGTGATGTGACGTCAGCCGAGATTGCCACACTCACGCGATCTCTTAGTGCAGCCAGCAGAACCTCTAACATTTCCATCCAGAGCTTTCACAGTGCTGAGTTCCGAGCTAAGGCCAAACACATTGTGAGTGAGACCATTCTCAGAGCTGCTAGCAAAGCCAGCCATTCTTTGCTACAGAGCATGCCTAGCACCACCTTCTCACACCATGCGGTTTCTACAGCCGAAGATATAGTAAATATTATCATGCAAGACCTTGAAAGTGTATCCCAGTACACTGTGGACGACGCAGACTCCTTCCCACTAGGAGAGAAAAAGCTGGAGTTCCAGCTCAAACCCAGAGTTGTCTTTAACAACTTATTGGATGCTGCTCAAACCATGTACCACAGAGTAAAGGATAGACTGAACATCTTTTTCTCTTTTCCACCAGTGTCTGTCACCACAGCCAAATATGTGCTGGACTCCGCCCCTGTGGAGACACTCAGACATTCTAAGTCCGCTGACACTGCTCTTGTTGAGGACAGGAGCCGCCCTCCGTCTGTGAGAAGTGAGAAGCCTTTGTCAAAAGTCTGTTTGGCTAAAAGGTCTAAAACCCTTCTGTCTTCGAGTGGCTCTTCAACAGACCACCATGTAATTGACACATGCAGTGAGGATGTCACTCTGCCAACCAGGAGTATGTCAGTTGTGAGCAACAACAGTTTGAAGAGAGCCTCTCCTCTCCACGGCAGTGGATTGAGTGAAAGTTGCAAACCTCTTGTGGCTCTAAAAGACGTAACAGTGGCAGTCAGCCAAGAAGGCTTTAGCAAAACTGCAAAGAAGACGCTCAGCTTGATCCTAAATGTGATCAAGTGTAGAGTGGCCAACTCTGAGAGTTCATCTGTTGGGCAGATTGCAAGTGAGGAGTGTCGGATAGCCACAAACATGTTAGACTCTGTACTGGAGAGCCTTGACCAGTTGCCTGACATGAGCGCTGCCGATGAGATCACAAGGACAGAATCCCATACCTCTATCGCAATGGACGAGACAGGTTCACGGTCAACGCTTGTGAGCCAACAGGAAATAAACATATCTGACATCCATATCATAGTGAAAACTATAATGGACACATTGAAGACGGACGACCCAGAGATGACTTCAGCAGAAGAACATCTGGATAGGCTCCTGTCAGTTGAAGCCCTTCAAGGTGCATCTGGCAACCTGATCGCAAAGGTCCATGGTCTCATTCAGGAGATAACCATAAACCGCCAGCTTCAATCCATGGTTGGCCACAGAAGCCTCTCTCAACCAGCGCTGCCTAAACCAGCCCTGAGGAAGCTGTCAAAGGACGATGCCTCAGAGCTCATTTACAACTTTGCCCAGACTTCTGCTAGGAGACTCCTGGGGCAGTGTATGGGAAGGCCTATGCCACCATCGGCTGAAATGGTTTTGGATCAGGTCATCAAGTTGATGACAGACGTGGTGATGGACAGCCTGACTTATGTGTCCAAGTCTACAATGGAGGATGGTAAGTGAAAGTACCTATTTTCATCTGCATAGGACTTAATTGTAACATGATGCTCAATACATTGCGTTTTATGATGTGAAATTCCCTGGTTGTGTCCAAAATGGCACCTTCTTCCATATTTAGTGCACTACTTTTGACCAGACCCTATGGGCCCTGGTCAAAAGTAGTGCACTATAAAGTGAAGAGAATGCCATTTGGGATGCAGTGACTGACTTCAATGGCTGCGTCCTCTTCTCCCAGTTATTGTACACAGGTCGGTCACACTAGCATGCTCTTCTCACTCAGACACCAGCAATGCCACAAGTGACATCACTCATGGTGTTGTAGCTGACCTTAATGCTACTGAGGAATTCCCTGCCAGGAGCCTTAGCCCGGCTGATGTAAAGGCTGACGGCATGGCCCGTCTTCCCTCTGCCAGAGGGGAAGAGACTAAGAAGAACAGGAAGTGGCGTTTCCTACCGAAAATGCATAAGTTTCCAAAGATCATGATTAAGGTAGGGTGCTCTGTGTTTTGAGATTACCTCTGTAAGGCAGGGCTGAAATTTACCCTACAGATTTACTACACCCCTATTGTCTCTCAGCATTAGAACAAAACTGTTGTCATTGTCTTTAGGAGGTTGAGTGAGGACGCTGTAATGCAATCCTAATACACATGGGAGAGAGTCAATGGCTATGTCCCAAATGGCACCCTATTCCCTATATAGTGCACTACTTTTTACCAGAGCTCTCTGGGCCCTTGTCAAAAGTAGTGCCTTACGTAGCGAATAGGGTGCCTTTTAGGATGCACACTCTGTATTTTACACAGGCTCAGTTGTCCTGATGTGTTTTGTCAACAGCTGTTCAAGACAAAAGGGGAACCGAAGAGACACCCTGAACTGGATGCGCTGCCTACCAAACGTCTCAGAGAGACTCATATTTCACAGGGTAAGTGATAAGCATCGATAATGTCATATTGATGTATCACCCTATGACAAGCTTGTTAAAACAGTGACAACAGATACAGGCAGACCGACGGACAGACATGCAGACAGACAGGCAGACTGACAGGCAGACGGACGGGCAGACAGACAGACAGGCAGACAGAAAGACAGGCAGACAGAAAGACAGGCAGACAGGCAGACGGACAGGCAGACGGACAGGCAGGCAGACAGACAGACAGACAGACAGACAGACAGACAGACAGACAGACAGGCAGACAGACAGACAGACAGACAGGCAGACGGACAGGCAGACGGACAGGCAGACGGACAGGCAGACGGACAGGCAGACGGACAGGCAGACGGACAGGCAGACAGGCAGACAGGCAGACAGGCAGGCAGACAGGCAGACAGGCAGACAGGCAGACAGGCAGACGGACAGGCAGACGGACAGGCAGACGGACAGGCAGACGGACAGGCAGACGGACAGACACAAACACACACATTCATTTTCTGATTATGAAATGTTCTTATGACAGATGCTGAGTGTGAGGTTCCAGAGGTTCCATCCACTTCCCCACCCAAGGAGGACCTGACAACCACACCGGCCCCTGCTCCCCAGGAGTCCCAGTCCCGTAAACGCCCACTCATAGTCAGGGTGTTACACGCTCTCTCCAGAGCCATCTCCAAACCATTCAGAGGAGCTTCTGGGAAGAAGAATTATCCAAATGCCTGATTTTATTAATATGATATTTTAATCAGAGCCTTTATTTAATAAAACATTACTGCATTGATTTCTGTCTATAGTAGTCTTCATGTATGTGCAAGATAACGGTAAAGTACTTCAAACCACATAGTCAAAAGTATTCATAGTGAAGTACCGTTTATGATTATTGATTGTGGAAATACACATAATACAGAAAAGTTGTTGTCACATATAAAGACAGACATAAAGGAGAACTCCGTAGACCAGTCACATTCTCAAGCCATAACTAAATCCATGAATGGATCTCCTATAAGATGACAGGAGAACATTTGTAACACTTTCTATGAAGCCTATATCTATAATGCATACACTCAAGTCATTTGACATTTTAGTCATTTAGCAGAAGCTCTTATCCAGAGCGACTTACAGTTAGTGAGTGCATACATTTTTTTTTTCATACTGTCATACACTCATAATGACTTAATTGAGTTAAGTGTTAAGTAAAGTGCAGTTATAAACACATAATGAGGGCTTATTATGTATTTCTTGCAATAAAAAAAGAAAAATGCTACTAGTTTATTAAATATTCATGACTGCTATTGCACGGCTCATGTCCACACTTCTGTACAATAGGGGGCAGTAATGCACCATAACATTGGATGCCAACTGCCTATAAACCCCACTGAAGAAGAAAAAGCTACTCATGTAATGCATGCTGGAAAGCAGACAAAAACTAATGATTTGCAAGAGATCTAAACACGATTTATAAGCTACTGAACAACAAGTCCAAGAAATCATTGCTAACCGCGTTTGCACTTTGAACAGATTTGTCGACAATAATAATGGAAGATGTGACTGGGGCTCAGCTCATTGCAGAGGCACTAAAAGCTCAGGTGAAGTGTGTGCAATATATATAAAACAGTGTTATACTGTGTAACCGTGTTGCTAATAATATATTAGTCGCTGATCATGTCCTTGCCAGTGAGAATGTAGCACTACGAGTTGTGAAAGTGTGCCATAGGTCATTGCACTGGTATAGCTAACTATTAATATTGTTGTAGAAAAACATTTAGATGTTTATGTGGAATAGTATATGTTAACACCCTTGTTGATGCATGCCAATGTGTGTGTCAATGCAAAGAAAATCTAAACTACATTGTAACAATTCATATACAATTCAGTATGAAAATGTATGCACTCACTAACTGTATGTCGCTCTGGATAAGAGCGTCTGCTAAATGACAAAAAATGTAAAAAAAGGTAAATATACTGTATCTACATGTATCTCTCTACAGAATGTAGAATATATGTTTGGAATAGTTGGTGTTCCAGTCATTGAAGTAGCTATGGCAGCTCAAGCCTCAGGAATCAAGTATGTGGGAATGCGCAATGAACCACCTTTTTATTACTAAACCAGCTCTCCCCAAATCATGTGATATTAACTACCCGTACATAGACTACAGGAGCGTGTAGTGTGTGAGGGTCAGTTTCATAGCTTTTTTGCATTGCTAATTATGTCTGCCTGTCTGTCTGACCCTTTGTGTGTCTGTCTGCCTGTCTTCCTGTCTGTCCCTCTGTCTGTCTGTTCCTCTCCAGTCCAGGTGCGTGTCTAGTTGTGTCTGGACCGGGACTCATCCATGCACTTGGTGGAATGGCCAACGCTAACATGAACTGCTGGTATGCTAGAACTCCACAAACAGAAGACCCTACTACTCATGTTCAGTGGTCCTTTCAAAAGAAGGGATGCTATCCGCACACTGCAAAAAATGATCTGAGGACTCCAAACTATCTCAGATTGTCAGTTGATGTCATTGTGTGATACCTCTCTCTCTGTAGGCCTGTGATTGTTATTGGAGGCTCCTCCGATCAAAACCAAGAGACCACTGGGGCGTTTCAAGAGTTTCCACAGGTACCGATTCAACCATGATATTTCTGACTTTTGAACATTAGGGGGTTGTTTCCCAGGACACAGATTAAGCCTAGTCATGGCCTAAAAAGCAAACTCAATAGAGAATCTCTGTCTGGGAAACTGGCCCTAGCAGTTTAATTGCTGAAAGAGGAAATCATTTGTTATTTGTGGTCCTCTTTCTCTGTCAGGTGGAGGCATGCAGATTGTACAGTAAGTTCTCTGCTAGGTCTAGCAGTCTGGATATGATCTCCTCAGTGGTAGAGAAGGTATACAGTCTACTCTGACTCCCTCTGTGTAGTCCTCTTCATATCATTTGGTATCACCTGCAATTGTCTGTTTTCTGACCTCTAATTTTCCAGCTTAGCAAGGTACCTTAACTGCTTCATAAGAGCACAGCACAGCCTTAATTGATCTGAATGGAAGGGTGTTTGGTCTGTCTAAGGCAGCACGCACTAGCATGTATGGACGTCCAGGTGCTGTATACGTAGACATATCTGGGGACATGGTCAATGCTAAATTGGACAGGAGCAGAGCCAGGTTAGTGGCCATCACTGTCTTTCATCCATTTAAAATGTATACTAATGTGTTACTGTTGAATATGTATACCTCTGAATTCACATCACCGTAGTCATTTTTATGTTATCTTGTTATTTATCTTGTTATACCTTTTAACGTCTGAAGTGAACCAGAAATTAAATTACTTAGAAAATATAGCACTATATCAAAATATTCTCATCAGAGAATAGCAATAAGCCTCGATAGACCTTCATGGTTTATTTACAAATGCAATAAAGTTGCTAGGTAACATGTTTAATGTTTGACCTATTATTTATTATTTCCTTTGTCAGAGAGGTGCCCTGTAGTCCACCTCCTCCTGTGAGTATGGCTGACCATATGGCGATCACAGAAGCACTGGCGGTCCTGAAAGGAGCCAAACGGCCTTTACTCATCATTGGCAAAGGTAGGCATTGCTTTTTTAATAGCCAGATAATCTGGGGGAAACAGAACTAAAATCTTGCATAATTGCGTCAGATACTTGGATAAGGTCTGGGGAGATGTTAAGAGAAAGATACTAACGCCACTTGCGAACTCTCCACCCCCCTAAACGGAAACTCTCTGCAAGTTTCCGGCAAGTTTATGGGCCAAATGTCCCCTCCCGTTCTGAAATTGAAAAGATGCGAGCAACTGCGAAATCGGGATTTGTCCAAATGATTAGTGGTGAAAAATCAGCGTACCGGAACAAAGTTGTCACATCGCAGTCTGTTGACAGACGCTACTTCCAGTTATGTTACGTGCGTCTGTCCAAGAGAGATCAATAGCCAGCTGAGACGCACTGTAACACATATAGCACTGTACCACGGTTCAGTTGAAAACTGGGCCACGTTCAGTCGACAAATGTTGTTGACATGATTTCTCATTCTACCTGTCCGAGAGGCACGTTCGTTCTACATGCTATATTTCTATCTGAACGTTGCACAATGTTTTGCTCAGCTGAATGCATCCCAGTTGTGAAGGCCAGTCTGTTGAAATCCGTGTGGCAGTGCCCTCTGTCTGTGTCCCTCTGCAGGTGCAGCCCATTGAAGAGCAGAGGGTGCTCTGAAGGAGCTGGTGGAGGGGTGTGACCTGCCCTTCCTGCCCACCCCCATGGGTAAAGGGGTGCTGCCTGACGATCACCCCAACTGTGTTGCTGCTGCCCGCTCCAGGTCAGCCTCTCCTTCTCTCAGCTGGCATCATATTCATGTACAGACCATTGACTGTATAAGTAGGACCAAGAATTTCCCTGACCATTTGAACGGACCAGGAAACTCCTGAAATCCCTATCTATAACTAGTCTCTCCTGGCCAGGTCATGTCAATGTAAACTGGTGTCAATCAAACAACTACACTACTCCTATAACTAGCCTCTTTTCATTACATTTTGTTTTGTCCCTGCTCTCCTCCTCTCTTCCTATCCTCCTCCTCCTCTCTTCCTATCCTCCTCCTCCTCTCTTCCTCCTCCTCCTCCTCATCTTCCTATCCTCCTGGTTCTATGGTCTTGGTGGGGACTGCAGAGCTCTGCTCCAGTCTGATGTTGTGGTCCTACTTGGTGCCAGACTCAACTGGATCCTGCACTTTGGCCTTCCCCCAGGTTTGACACCCAAGTAAAGGTCATCCAGCTAGGTCAAAGGTCACCAGTAGGGTTTCTTTTTTTTCCTTCTTTTTTTCGGATTCCAGATTTTCTGCTTATTCCGTTCTGATTTCTGGAATCTTCCAACAGGGATTTCTGGGAATTTTGGGAAAGTAACTGTAATTTTGCAACCCTAGTCACAGGTCATTTCATAGTGAACTACATTTCATTGTAAACAGGTATAAAGGTATCCTCTGCTCTTGTCTTTCTAGTCCTGTCTGCTGCCTTTGATACTGTGAACCATCAGATCCTCCTCTCCACCCTCTCCGAGCTGGGCATCTCCGGCGCGGCTCACTCCTGGATTGCGTCCTACCTGACCGGTCGCTCCTACCAAGTGGCGTGGCGAGAAGCTGTCTCCGCACCACGTGCTCTCACCACTGGTGTCCCCCAGGGCTCAGTTCTAGGCCCTCTCCTTTTCTCCCTATACACCAAGTCACTTGGCTCTGTCATATCCTCACATGGCCTCTCCTATCATTGCTACGCTGACGATACACAACTAATCTTCTCCTTTCCCCCTTCTGATAACCAGGTGGCGAATCGCATCTCTGCATGTCTGGCAGACATATCAGTATGGATGACGGATCACCACCTCAAGCTGAACCCTGGCAAGACGGAGCTGCTCTTCCTCCCGGGGAAGGACTGCCCGTTCCATGATCTCGCCATCACGGTTGACAACTCCGTTGTGTCCTCCTCCCAGAGTGCGAAGAGCCTTGGCGTGACCCTGGACAACACCCTGTCGTTCTCCGCTAACATCAAGGCGGTGACCCGCTCCTGCAGGTTCATGCTCTACAACATTCGGAGAGTACGACCCTGCCTTACACAGGAAGCGGCACAGGTCCTAATCCAGGCACTTGTCATCTCCCGTCTGGATTACTGCAACTCGCTGTTGGCTGGCCTCCCTGCCTGTGCCATTAAACCCCTACAACTCATCCAGAACGCCGCAGCCCGTCTGGTGTTCAACTAGGGCTGAACGATTAATTGCATTCGCGATAATATCGGCGATTTGACTGAACGCGATTTTCTAATCGCAACGCGGTCGCTGATTGAGGTGGTCACGTGACGCGACTTTTTCATGCTGTCCAGCGCAATGGCCTCTTGCTCGACGGAACAGTCAGAAACTGACACAGCTGATACTTTAATATCGAAGAGGAACAGCACGTCGGGTGGTGTGGAACTATTTTGGTTTTAAAAAGAAGATGCTGAGCAGCATCAGGTGTTGTGCAGAGCATGCCGTGCTCCGATTGCTACTTCACGGGGTAACACTACAAACCTGTTTCAGCACTTAAAAAAATACCACAAATCAATGCATGACAGTTGTATGACCAAAATGCCGAGCATCAGTGCGCGAGACAAGCCAAATACCTCAAGACAGGGATCACTGACAGAAATGTTCGAAAGTGTCACTCCGTATGAACGTAATTCAAAACGGCACGGAGAAATCACTCGGACAATAACCGAGTTCATAGCCAAAGATATGATGCCTCTCAGCACGGTGACCAAGCCTGGGTTCATGGCATTAATACATACGCTTGATAAACGTTACAGTATACCCTCCCGCACATACTTCAGTCAGACTGCCATACCGGAGCTGTACAAAAAGTGCAAAGAGAAAGTCGCCGCGGAACTTAAAACGGTGGAGTTTTTGCTAGCACTACTGATATGTGGTCAAGCCGCACAGCTGAGCCGTACCAGAGTCTTACAGTCCATTTTATTGATGAAGATTTCAACCTCCGAGCTCGCTGCCTACAAACTACCTACTTCCCAGACGATCACACAGGGGAAAATATTGCAGCCGGCCTGAGAGAAGGGCTTGTCAGCTGGGATCTCCACGAGGAGAATCACGTCTGCATCACGACGGACAACGCGTCGAATATGGTGCTTGCTGCGCGGCTTAATGAATGGACGAGGCTCCAATGTTTTGGCCACAGATTACATCTTGCCATTGGTAAGTTATCGTGTGTGTGTGTGTGTGTGTGTGTGTGTGTGTGTGTGTGTGTGTGTGTGTGTGTGTGTGTGTGTGTGTGTGTGTGTGTGTGTGTTGTGTGTGTGTGTGTGTGTGTGTGTGTGCGAGTGCGAGAGAGAGAGATGCGTCGATTAGTAAAGCTGAATATACAAATATATATAAATGATATTATATAAATCGGATGGGATTAAATAAATTCATACTTCCACTCCTTTTCTAATATGTAAATTCATTTTACTTGCTTATATCATATGTCTGTCTGTGGTGGAATGCCCACCTGCATTTTTTTTTCTTTTCTTGTTTTTGTTTTTTACATGTTTTTTTAGTGTTTATGAGAGAGAGAGAGAGAGAAAGAGAGAGAGAATTGACATGCAAATAAAGACCCTTTGAATTGAGAGAGAGAGAGGATGTGTTGTGGATGTGTGTATTTCAGAATTACAGCTAATTTGAGTGTGTAATAGTGAGAGCCTTGTATCAAAACTCAAATTGTGTGTAATACACTACTTTTTATTTCTTTTAGAAAATGCACTCAAAGATGACAGAGTGTCAAGGGCAACAGCACTGTGCAGGAAGCTGGTGGGGCACTTTTCCCACAGTTGGAAGAAGAAAGCAGCCCTGACGGAGGCACAGAGAGAGCTCAAACTCCCTGAGCACAACCTCATAACGGAGTGCCCAACAAGATGGGGTTCTAAAGAAATGATGATTGCCAGAGTGCTTGAACAGGCCAAAGCCATTTCTCAGGTATTGTCTGGAGATCGATATGCACGCTCCTTATCCCAACCTGGCAGGATATTGACGTGTTGGAGTCGATTCACAAGGCACTGCATCCTCTACTGGAGTTTACTGATGCTCTTTCTGGAGAGGAGTATGTAAGCATCTCCTACCTCAAGCCAGTTCTCCACCTTTTTGCCACATCAGTCCTGGCTGAAGATGCTGAGGACACTGACCTGACTAAATCAATAAAAACCAAAGTCCTAGCATACCTCAATAACAAATATGGAGACCCAAACATCCAGGAGCTTTTGGATGTTGCCTGTTTCCTGGACCCTAGGTTCAAAATACAGTACATCAGTACAGACAACATCCCTGCTATCAAGACTCGTCTGAAGACAGAGATAGTAGACTTGGCACAACGTACATATCATTGGGTAAATAATTATGTATTTCACAAAAACAAAATTTTCTGTAAAATCTAACTGGAAAACTAATGGCTGTTGTTTTCATCTAATAGGAGAAGAGGTCTCGTACTGAAACTGTTCAGATGCCTCAAAGTGCACAGTCCTTGGGGGAAAAGACGAAGAGGTCTCTTGGCAGTTTTTTCAAGACCAGTTCAGCCTCTCCTTCTTTGCCTGTAAATCTTGAAGATGTCGCAGAGGCAGAGATAAACAATTACCTGATGACTCCTACCATTGATGGAGAAGATGATCCATTGGCTTGGTGGAGGGTGCACAAGATCAGCTACCCACAGTTGTGCACCATGGCACGCAAGTATCTTTGTGTACCTGCTACAAGCGCTCCTCAGAGCGTCTTTTTAGCACAGGAGGGAATATTGTGACTTGCACTCGCTCATCCTTGAAGCCAGAAAAAGTCAATATTCTGGTTTTCTTAGCAAAAAACCTGTGAGCCACTGAGAACAGAACTGTTGGATAAGTATGGCTGGCAGTGCCATACTCGTAGTGAACTTTAGTCTGTGTGGTGTGTTATTGTTGTGTACTTGAGATAAGTGAGGCTCATCTATTTTATATTATAATATTCAAATCGTTTATAAAAAATAGTTTGTCTAAATTAAAAGTGCATTTCTCATTTTTTATTTATAACTTTATTTACTTTGATTTTACAAAATATTTTCAAAGCAAATTCCTTGTTTCAGTTGTGTGAAATGTTACTGACTTGGGAGCAGTAAGATACATACAATTTAAAATTATTTTTTTCTTAAGACTGTACCTTTTGCACACAGTGTTTACAAAGTTCATGCCTTTGTTTAAATTATTTAAATGCACAGTGGCAAAGCCACAGATGTTTCTGTAATGAGCAGTTCAATAAAAATGTCATTTATTTCAAGTCATACATGTTTGAATTTAATTCTAACAAATAGACCCAGCCTATGGGAAAGAACATTTCACACTAAATGTATATACTATTGTGTTGGTCATATTTAAATCATTCATTATGTTTTGTAGGGGAAAAAGGATAAATAAATTAAATCGCATATTAAATCGCAATCGCAATATTGGGGGCAAAAAATCGCAATTAGATTATTTTCCAAAATCGTTCAGCCTTATGTTCAACCTTCCCAAGTTCTCTCACGTCACCCCCCTCCTCCGCACACTCCACTGGCTTCCAGTTGAAGCTCGCATCCGTTACAAGACCAAGTGGTGCCTGCCTATGGAGCAGTGAGGGGAACGGCACTCTGTACCCGGGCTCTGATCAGTCCCTACACCCAAACGAGGCATTGCGTTCATCTCCACCTCTGGCTGCTGGCTCCCCTTCCTCGCGGAAGCATAGTTCCCGCTCAGCCCAGTCAAAACTGTTCGCTGCTCTGGCACCCCAATGGTGGAACAAGCTCCTCACGACGCCAGGACAGGCGGAGTCACTCACCACCTTCCGGAGACATTTGAAACCCCACCTCTTAAGGAATACCTGAGATAGGATAAAGTAATCATTCTACCCCCCAAAAAAAAAATTGTAAAGTGGTTATCCCACTGGCTATAGGGGGAATGCACCAATTTGTGAGTCGCTCTGGATAAGAGCGTCTGCTTTAAATGACGTAAATGTGCCCTTGAGCAAGGCACCCAACCCTAATTGCTCCTGTAAGTCGCTCTGGATAAGAGCGTCGCTAAATGACTAAAATGTCAAATGTAAATATCCTGGTGGGTTGTGGTGGGAACAAACTAGCCCAGTGGGCATGTGTGACTTAAAAATTCAACTTTATGGCTTCTGTTATGTAGTCCCAGTGCTTATTGTTGATGGGCAGGTTGATGAACTCATTGTGGGCACTAATGTGTTGAAGTCTCTGATTAGACAGTTCAAATCAAATGACAGCTACTGGCGGGTGGCGGGTACACCAGGTTCCTCTAGCCAGTGTGATGTAAAATCTGGAGAGATGGAGAGGAGACTCCATCCCAGATAAAGTGGGCACCATTAAGTTGAAGAGAGCAGTAACGCTCCAACCCATGCGTGAGCATCTGGTGTGGGGCCGCCTACCCCCAAAGACAAAACTCTCTGTGGGCAGTACTGTTGTTGTCGAGCCCAGCACGTCTCGTTGTGTGAATCGACACATACTAGTGGGGAGAGTAGTTACGCCTCTGTGGGGGGATGGATGGCTCCCTGTGAAGATTGTGAATCCAACAACATCGCCAGTTACCCTGAGACGAAATGCTAAAGTGGCGGATGTGTACCCTTGCATTGCATTGGAGTATTTTAATGATGTCAAGCAGCAAGCAGCTCATCAGAATGTGGCAAAGGCTCAATGTGACAGATCACATGGCAGTCTGACAGCTAAGAGTTCAGTTGGTGGCAGTGTAGATAATGGCAACAGTACACTGAGGAATCTTGGACTTCAAGGCCTGTCTGTTGAGGAGTGTCCAGTTTCACAGTTCTGGAAAGATAAACTTGTCAACTTAATTGGGAAGTATGACACAGTGTTCTCTAGACATAGCCTAGATTGTGGCGAGGCAAAGGAGTTCTGCCTTCGCATACGGCTGACTGATGACCGCCCATTTTGATGACCTTATCGTAGGCTGTCTCCAGCTCATTACCAAAAACTCAGGGAAACACTGGATGATATGGAGGAAAAGGAAATCGTCAGAAAATCCAGCAGCGAGTATGCCTCACCATTGGTGCTGGTATGGAAAAAGAATGGGGACTTGCGCCTATGTACTGACTTCAGGTGGTTAAATGCCCGCACAGTAAAGGATGCTCATCCCCTGCCTCATCAGGCTGATGTACTGGCCGCTGGGAGGTAATGCCTTCTTCAGCACAATGGATTTGACGTCAGGGTATTACAACGTGCCACTGCATGAAGAGGACAAGAAATACACTGCCTTTTCCTCCCCTTTAGGTCTGCACGAGTACAATCGGTTACCTCAGGGCCTCTGCAACAGCCCGGCTACTTTTATGAGAATGATGCTGACCATCTTTGGTGACCAAAACGTTCTAAGTCTCCTTTGTTACTTGGATGATCTGATGGTTTTTGCTAAGACGGAGGAAGAGAGTCTGCAGAGACTTGAGATGGTTTTTCAGCGGTTGCAGGAGCACAACCGTAAACTGTCTCCGTCTAAGTGCAAGTTTCTGAGGAGGTCTGTAAAGTTTTTGGGCCACATCATTTCTCAAGGAGGGTGTAGCCACTGACCCTGCTAAAGTTCAAACCATTTTGAATGTGACTGAGAGTGAAGCTGAGAGTGAAGCTGATGGTGTCACACCGTCTCCTATCAAAATAGGTTCTTTCCTTGGTATGGTAGTATACTATCAGCACTACATTGAGAATTGTTCCATGGTTGCTAGGCCATTGTTTCAGCTAACTACAGGTCAGAAGAAGCCTAGGAGAGGCAAGGGTAGGAAGAGGCCTGGTCCCCCTCGCAGGCTCACTGCTGCAGACTGGACTGCCGAATGTCGACTCGCTTTTGAAGCTTTGAAATCAGCACTAGTTGACCAGGCACTGCTGGTTCATCCAGATTTTTCTCAGCCATTTCTACTTTCCGTGGATGCATCTACTAGTGGTTTGGGAGCTGTACTATCACAAGTGCAAGATGGGAAGGACATAGCCAGGCCGATAGCTTTTGCTAGTAAATCTCTTAATCATGCACAATCCAAGTATCCTGCTCACCGGCTGGAATTTCTAGCCATGAAATGGGCCATTCATGATAAATTCAGCCATTGGCTGCGAGGGCATAAGTTTACTGTGTGGACCGACAACAATCCACTCAAATATATTCTTACAAAGCCGAGACGATGCATGCGAGCAGAGATGGGTTGCAAAGCTGGCACCCTTTGAGTGGCGCAGTGGTCTAAGGCACTGCATCGCAGTGCTAGCTGTGCCACTAGAGATTCTGGTTCGAATCCAGGCTCTGTCGTAGCCGGCCACGACCGGGAGACCCATGGGGCGCCGCACAATTGGCCCAGCGTTGTCCAGGGTAGGGGAGGGAATGGCCGGCAGGGATGTTGCTCAGTTGGTAGAGCATGGCGTTTGCAACGCCAGGGTTGTGGGTTCGATTCCCACGGGGGGCCAGTATGAAAAATAAAAATGATGTATGCACTCACTAACTGTAAGTCGCTCTGGATAAGAGCGTCTGCTAAATGACTAAAAATGTAAAATAAAAATGATATCCAGTACATACAGTGGGGAGAACAAGTATTTGATACACTGCCGATTTTGCAGGTTTTCCCTACTTACAAAGCATGTAGAGGTCTGTAATTTTTATCATACGTACACTTCAACTGTGAGAGACGGAATGTAAAACAAAAATCCAGAAAATCACATTGTATGATTTTTAAGTAATTAATTTGCATTTTATTGCATGACATAAGTATTTGATACATCAGAAAAGCAGAACTTATTATTTGGTACAGAAACCTTTGTTTGCAATTACAGAGATCATACGTTTCCTGTAGGTCTTGACCAGGTTTGACACACACTGCAGCAGGGATTTTGGCCCGCTCCTCCATACAGACCTTCTCCAGATCCTTCAGGTTTCGGGGCTGAGATCCCCAAAGCCTACAAGAATTCTGATAGTGAAACTCCACTCAGCTGGGATGGTGCTGTGCCTGATGTTGTTATCTTGGTTGAAGATGCTTTGTCAGTCTGGTCTGTGACAATCTACCAGGATTCTGATCAGTCGTCTGACACTACTAGTGTTGAGTCGGAAATTGAAAGTGTGCTGTCTCCGGATATGCTGATCTGTAGTACTCCCCAACCTGAGGTTAGACCTTTGAGCACGGTTGGTGCTGTCCGTGACATTCCTGCTAGGTTTTTGGGTGAGGGTGTTCGGACTAGACTAGGTAGATTTATTAATCCAGTGAATAGGCTAATCCAAACGATGTCTACACAGGAAATGAAACAATTCTTGGTTTCTCAGTGACGGTAGGATATTGCCTACCTTTTCTTTGTTGTGTGTATGTGGTAATCTAAGTGGGTCTTAGAGTGATTTGTGGGTTTGTCTAATATTTTTGACAATTCATGTAACTTTGTGTGTAGTTCATCAGCATAAAATGTATTTGGCATTTTTGTATAGGGTTGAATAAGGGATTAGCTACCTCTTATTTTTCCTAATCCTTCACGGGATAGCTTTCCAGCTGATCGACCATTTGTGGGTCTAGAATTTAGGGACTACACTGGGTTACTCTGTCGCCCTGTGGGTGTGAAATGTTTTTTTTCTTTCTTTGCTTTGTTACCTTCGAGGTAATGTGTTTTGTTTTGTGTTTATAATCTAGTGTAAAACAGTAGGGGTGAATGTAGTAGTGTGATGTTGTTCCCCTAGATTATGCACCAAGTTGCACACAAGGACAGTTCAACTAGGCCAGGTCAAGAGGGGATGTTAATAAGTTAATAATAATAATAATAATAACAATAATAATAATTCAATGTGGTTTTTATTTAATTACAGCTGCATAGCTAATGTAATTTTTTGGTGTACAAACATTTTTATATATCTATATTGTAAATACACCTAATTGTAAAAGTTTTGTATATTTTGGTTTGGTCCATCGCGGGTTATCTGTATTTATGTACCCTCTTATTGTTCTCTTTTGGCTGTCCTTCAACTAGCAAGGTATGTTGTCCTTGGCGCCGTAATTTGTCAATATAAAACTGTGGTAAAGTTACACAAAGTGCTGTTACGCAACTATAGGTTTTGTTACAATGTGGACAATATAAAGATTTATGTTAACAACTTTCACCAAGCTCGCTAATTTGGGTACCTATTGTAACTCGGGAGTATTTGGGTCAGTGTTTGAGTGAGTTTCTATGTGCTCACGCAGGTGCCCGAGAGCTGTGGCTGCACCAAGGGCTAACCTATTGTGTGTTGTCTCTTCGTGTACAGGTATGTCTTTTATTTTGTCAGAATTATGTTGTATATCATTTTACTTGTATTGTATAGTGTGTTGTTAGGCACTGAATGTGTGCATGCAGCACCTGTTCTCTTTGCCTGACCTTCAACTAGCAAGGTGCCCGAGAGCTGTGGCTGCACCAAGGGCTAACATCATTTTTTTGTCTCTTCGTGTGCAGGTCGAATAAAAATTATCCAACCATCAGAATTCCAGTTGTGGCAGTGTCCTAATTAAAAGTACACAACGCAGAACGAACCACGCTACATCTGCATAATGATGTAGTAAACAACATCGCTCTGCGTGGGAACTTTTGGTGGGGGGGAAGTAGCCTTTATAAGTCTCCATGGTGGGTAAAGACCATCACTTCGTTGTCTTGTTGGGAATAGTAATAATTTGTGACAGTACGCATTGTATTAGTCTAAGGGTTGTTTTTAATTTAGTTTCTCACATTAAACAGACATTTGAGAAGGATTTGAGAAGCGAATTGCTTGCAGTTGTACCTATGACACACAGACACACTAAAGCTGTACAGTGTAGTTAGAAAAGTCAATTTACATTATTTGCAGATGTGTTCCCTTTTATTTACAAATCGAAAAATGTAACATTTGAAATGAATGTGGCAGAACAGTTAAGCATAGAGTTCCTGTGGGAGTCTTCTCCTTCAGTCTTTTTGCCTCCTATGCCTCGTTTCCTATTAGATGGGATTTTCCCAATGCCAAGTTCACCTGAGACAGCCGCTATCCAGTGTCATGTGTTGCTGAATTAAAAGATCTCGCTATCCCAATGTCGCTGCTGTCCATGGTGCTGAAATATCCAATCTCGGCTATTTGCATACATAGGACCATCCACACTTGACACCACACACACAAGTTAATGCTAATATCACACACACTTTTGAACATTGCACAACCTGCAACAAGACACTGAAACAGCACTTAATTTCAAGTTTGTTTGTTTCTGAATAAAGATGCGAAGAATGAAATCAATGTGTGGAAGGAGATTGGACAATGTATAGGCATTCCATATAGCTGTATTTGACTGGAGCATGATCAGATTGCTTTGTTTCAGCCAGAATGGAAATTTGGTCTGAGAAACTATGCCCATTATAGCATGACTATTTCAGACAGAATTCACTTAATATTGTCTGTAAAAATATGAATAATGTTTATATGACCCCCTTTCAAACATTCACATATTTATCATTTTCTTGCAGATATACAGTACATTCAGAAAGTATTCATACCCCTTAACTTATTCCACATGTTGTTTTCTTACAGCCTGAATTCAAAATGGATTCAATTATAATATTTTCTCTCACGCAGCTACATACAATACCCCATAATGACAAAGTGAAAACACGTTTTTGAAATTTTTGCAAATGTATTGGAAATTAAATACAGAAATATCTCATTTATATAAGTATTCACACCCCTGAGTCGATTAAAGCTGTGTCTTTCTGGGTAAGTCTCCAAGAGCTTTGCACAACTGGATTGTAAAATATATGCAATATACATTATATAGACAGCCATTTTTTTTTTTTGCCATAAGTTTTCAAGCCGAATTAAGTCAAAACTGTAACTAAGCCACTCAGGAACATTCAATGTCATCTTGGTAAGCAACTCCAGTGAATATTTGGCCTTGTGTTTTAGGTTATTGTCCTGCTGAAGAGGGAATTTGTCTCCCAGTGTCTGTTGGAAAGCAGACTGAACCAGGTTTTCCTCTAGGATTCTGACTGTACTTAGCTCTATTCTGTTTCTTTTTATCCTAAAAAAGTCTCTAGTCCTTGCCAATGACATGCATACCCATAACATGATGCAGCCACCACCATGCTTGGAAATATGAAGAGTGGTACTCAGTGATGTGTTGTGTTGGATTTGCCCCAAACATTACACTTTGTATTCAGGACATAAAGTTAATTTCTTTGCCACATTATTTGCAGTTTTACTTTAGTGCCTTATTGCAAACACAATGCATGTACAGGTTTCCTTCTTTTACATTTACATTTTAGTCATTTAGCAGACGCTCTTATCCAGAGCGACTTACAGTTAGTGAGTGCATACTCTGTCAATTAGGTTAGTATTGTGGAGTAACTACAATGTTGATGATTCATCCTCAGTTTTCTCCTATCAAAGCCATTAAACTTTCTAACTGTTTTAAAGCCACCATTGGCCTCATGGTGAAATCCCTGATAGTTTTCCTTCCTCTCCGGCAGCTGAGTTAGGAAGGACGCCTGTATTTTTGTAGTGACTGGGTGTATTAATACACCATCCAAAGCGTAATTAATACCTTCACCATGCTCAAAGGAATATTCAATGTCTGCTTTAATTGTACCCATCTACCAAAAGGTGCCCTACTTTGCGAGGCATTGGAAAACCTCCCTGGTCTTTGTGGTTGAATCTATGTTTCAAATTCACTGCTGGACTGAGGGACCTTATAGATAATTGTATGTGTGGGGTACAGAGATTATGTAGTCGTTTGAAAATCACTATTATTGCACACATAGTGAGTCCATCTAACTGATTATGTGACTTGTTAGCACATTTTTACTCCTGAGATTATTTAGGCTTGCCATAACAAAGGGGGTTGAAAACTAATTGATTAGATTACTAGATACTAGACTCTGTCAATATGTTTTTGGAAGTGGCTCTGCATTTCTTGCATACACATCATATTTATGTAAGGATTATGACGACCTTCTAAAAGGACAAAGCTGTTTATGTGTGTTCCCTTGTCTCCACTGTCACCACATCCCTCGATGTGTGCAAACAGAGCATCTATATCAGGGATGGGCAACTCCAGTCCTCGGGACCTGATTGGTGTTACACTTGTTCCCCCAGCCCCAGCTAACACATTTGACTCTAATAATCAAGTACTCATGGGCTTCAGTTTAGAATGCAATAAGTTTAATCAGCTGTGTTTGCTAGGGATGGGGAAAAAGTGTGACACCACTCCGACCCCCAAGGACTGGAATTGTCCATGCCTGATCTATATGGTAGGACCAGTACCAGATTAATATGGAGGCGAAAGAAACGCACACCTATTTAGGCGAGGTGATGGCTATCGGAGTAGAACACTTGAAAAAGAAAAGGAGAGCCGGACACTCTAGGAGCTCAGATGCAATAATGTAATAACTTAATAACCAACGTCAGGATACCCTGATGAAGACAGCTTGTCTGTCGAAACTTTGGTTATTAGGTTATTAAATTATTGCATCTGAGCTCCTAGAGTGTGCGGAAAAAGTGTGACACCACTCCGGCCCCCAAGGACAGGAATTGTCCATCCCTGATCTATATGGTAGGAACAGTACCAGACCTGAATGAATGTGTCTGTTTTGAATATTCACGGAGACAGAATGATGTGGTTGATAGCAGAGACGTCATGCCCAAAGGGGGGCACAGGGTCACCTGCCCCCTCAGATTTGTGATGTTTAAATTTGTCTTGTTATTTTTTCTCTGTCATACTACTAACCATGAAGTTGGCTTTAGCTAGCCCAGATAGGATCCCATTCTCCCAACCTAATAACTACACTGAACAAAAATATTAACGCAATATGTAAAGTGTTGGTCCCATGTTTCATGAGCTGAAATAAAAGCGTGAAATATTTTGTTCGCACAAAAAGCTTATTTCTCTCAAATTGTGTGCACAAATTTGTTTACATCCCTGTAAGCGAGCATTTCTCCTTTGCCAAGATAATCCATCCACCTGACAAATATGGCATATCAAGAAGCTGATTAAACAGCATGATAATTACACAGGTGCACCTTGTGCTGAGGACAATAAAATGCCACTCTAAAATGTGCAGTTTTGTCACACAACACAATGCACAGATGTTTCAAGTTTTGAGGCAGCGTGCAATTGGCTTACGGACTGCAGGAATGTCCACCAGAGCTGTTAACAGATACGTTTATGTTAATTTCTCAACCATAAGCCAAGGCGGCTTTAGAGAATTTGGCAGTACTTCTAACTGGCCTCACGACTTCAGACCACTTGTAAAGCAGCGTATGGGCGAGCTGTTGGCTGATGTCAACGTTGTGAATGCTCCATGGTGGTAGTGGGGTTATGGTATGGGCAGGCATAAGCTACGGACAATGAACACAATTGCATTTATCGATGACAATTTGAATGCACAGATATACCGTGGGATAGTGTACGTGCACAAAGTGAGTTTGTAACATGTATATCATTCTTACTTGTTGTTCTTTATATTTACTACCATTGCCTATTGTAAGTTGCCTCTCTGTGTTTTACTGTGTTGTGTAATACTCCGCAGGTAGCATTATGCCATTAATACAGCCCTTCCTTTGTTAATAGCGTTGTTGCTCTACTTGTGCTATCAGATATTGTGCATATTCATTACCCCTGTTATCTGTCCATTACAGGACCACTATCATTCCACTACCTTTCCATGTCCATTTCATCCGTGTGTGTCAATAAAGTATCCTTGAATGTAACTCTGAGGTTGCCTTATTCCCCTCTTACCGGGGAGGTGAAAGCGCAACCTGGTCTCAGAACATTTCGTATTATTCTGTATGTACAAAGCTGTGATCAAGGCAAAGGGTGGCTACTTTGAAGAATCTCAAATCTGAAATATATTTTGATATGTGTAACACGTTTTTGGTTACTACATGATGCCATATGTGTTATTTAATAGTTTTGATGTCTTCACTATTATTCTAATGTAGAAAATACACAAGACACAGAGGAGGAGAAACTATCCAACACCCTGGGAGAGAGAACGAGTGACCTCAGTCGAACTCACAGCCAGAAAGATGGGTTAGATACAGGAGAGGAGGAGGTTACCCGGATGCCATCACCCCTGCTCCTGTGAACAAGGAATGAGAGGGGAAGCCTTCTAATCAGGCCAACGGGCAGGCGGAGCGAGAGGTCATAGTGATAGTGATTCACACCCAGAGAGAGACAGACAACCCATACAACCTCTTGGCTGAGATTAACCACACAGAGGTAGAGGCAGAGGGCCTTCAGGGCAAGCCAGTCAGCCTGCCTGCTCTGATCCTCAAGTCAATTGTATTTAAATTCATATTCATTAAAGATTTTTAGTCAAGACTTGAAAAGTGCCATTTATTTCAAATGATAATTATTCAGTGTCTGCAACCCTCAAGAACCAGGGTGAGTCTGGGTCCCCCCTTTAACTGGGCAAACACAACTTGCATATTGTCATAGACTATGCCGAAACGTTAATCTTTTAACCTTGCTTAAATAAAACAATGCATTTTTAATAGTGAGCAAGAGTTTTCTATGATGATTAAAGTTTTTTTGTCGCGCCCTCCACTTTTTGTCAAATAATACATCTAAAAAAAATGTAATAAGTTAATTATTAAAAGCATTAAAATTGGGATTGGGATGTTTCCCACCTATTTATACAACCTACTCCACAAAGTTTAGAGAAATGTTCTGAAATTAATTAAGAATTAAACAGAAGAAAATCAGAATTGAAGGCAACTATAATGCAAAGAATTTAATGGTATATGGTTCAATCCTGTTTCTGGTCTAATGAATAGTTAATATTGTTCCTCCTCTTCCTTGTGGCAAGCGCAGCAGCACACTGCCCTCCAAAGCCTGCAAAAAAAACGCTGGACTGCCCCTTTCCTCGCCCTGGATGGAACATCCAGGGTCACGTCCTTGGTGACGTGTGGGGTGACGTCCAGGGTGACCACAGCAACATCCTCTGGAAAGGGACAAAAGCGGGACAGAATGTAAATAAATGCAAACCGTAGGTTTTAAACACTGGCCAGTTGAATGGGATCTTTTATTTCAGCTCATGAAACATGGGACCAACACTTTACATGTTATCATGATGAACGGCACCTGTCAGAGTGCTTTCTATAAGTCTTACTCACCTGCTTGGATGTCAGATGGCAGAGTGGCGTAGACGGCCACCATGAGAGGCTTTTCTTCAGGTGTGACGTCCACAACCTCCAAGAGTGAAGAAGCAGGGTATGCATATGTGTTTGGGGTGATGTCCACAAGCTCCAGGTGGGAAGAAGCAGGATCTGCCTCTGTGTTTGGGGTGATGTCCACAACCTCTAGGTGGGAAGAAGCCGGGTCTGCATCTGTGTTAGGGGTGATGTCCACAAATTCCAGGTGGGAAGAAGCAGGATCTGCCTCTGTGTTAGGGTTGATGTCCACAACTCCTTTCAGGTGGGAAGAAGCCGGGTCTGCCTCTTTGTTAGGGGTGATGTTCACAACCTCCAGGTGGGAAGAAGCCAGGTGTGCCTCTTTGTTAGAATTGATGTCCGCAATCTCTAGGTGGGAAGAAGCCGGGTCTGCCTCTGTGTTTGGGGTGATGTCCACAAGCTCCAGGTGGGAAGAAGCCGGGTCTGTCTCTGTGTTAGGGGTGGTTTCCACAACCTCCTGATAGGAAGAAGCCGGGTCTAACTCTGTGTTAGGGGTGATGACCACAAACTTCAGGTGGGTAGAAGCCGTCTCAGCCTCTGTGTTAGGGGTGATGTCCACAAGCTCCTTGTGGGAAGAAGCCAGGTGTGCCTCTTTGTTAGGGGTGATGTCCACAACCTCCAGGTGAGAAGAAGCCGGGTCTGCCTCTGTGTTAGGGGTGATGTCCACAACCTCCAGGTGGGAAGATGCTGGGTCTGCCTCTGAGTTATGGGTGATGTCAACAACCATACGGTGGGAAGAAGCAGGGTCTGACTCTGTGTTAGGGGTGATGTCCACAAACTTCAGGTGGGTAGAAGCCGTCTCAGCCTCTGTGTTAGGGGTGACGTTCACAACCTCCAGGTGGGAAGAAGCCAGGTGTGCCTCTTTGTTAGGGTTGACGACCGCAATCTCTAGGTGGGAAGAAGCCGGGTCTGCCTCTGTGTTTGGGGTGATGTCCACAAGCTCCTGATGGGAAGAAGCCAGGTGTGCCTCTGTGTTAGGGGTGATGTCCTCAACTTCCAGGTGGTAAGATACCGGGTCTGCCTCTGTGCTACGGGTTTTGTCAGCAACCTCCAGGTGGGAAGAAGCCAGGTGTGCCTCTGTGTTAGGGGTGATGTCCAAAACCACTATGTGGGAAGAAGCCGGGTCTTCCTCTCTGCTACGGGTATGGTCAACAACATCTAGGTGGGGAGAAGCTGGGTCAAACTCTGTGTTAGGGGTGAATCCCTCAACCTCCAGGTGGGCAGAAGCCGGGTCTTTCTCTGTGTTAGGGGTGATGTCCACAATCTCCGGGTGGGAAGAAGCTGGGTCTGCCTCTGTGTTATGGGGGATTTCCACAACCTCCAGGTGGGAAGAAGCCTGGTCTGCATCTGTGTTAGGGGTGACAATTAAAATCCTGATTGGCTCTACTACTACAAGGCACCAGGATGTCATGACAAAAGGCATCTGTCAGAGTGCTTTCTATGAGTGCTACTCACCTGCTTGGATATCAGCTGGTAGTGTGGCGGAGAAGGCCACCACTAGGACAGGGGAACTCGCAGGGTGTCTGCAGTAGGCTGGAAGTAGCTTTTCACCTCGTCCGCCACAAAGGCACAGACAGAGCTCATAAAAAAAGGGGGTCTTGAGGTCATCCAGGGAGAAGGACTGGCTGATTCTCCCGAGGATCGACCTCACAGAGTCAAAAGCAGCAGCCCGGGAGAAAGGGGTGTGAGGAGAAGAGGCCTTCAACGTGTTGGAGAGCTTCTCCCCTACGGCCACCACCATACTCACAGCCATCCCGCTTAGGAGGATGGGGTGATCTGAATGGCCTTCCTCTGGCTGAAGCCACAGGGCCAGGAGGATCCTGGGCACCAGCTCCACCACCACCTGGGATGGGCTGAGCAGGTTGCTACAGGGCTTATTGGACAGCTTGTCCAGAATGCTCCTCACAGCTCTCTCCACGATGATGTGGACCTTGGGGTCGCTGAAATCAACAAAAAGCAGTAGAGAAAGCTAAACGATGTGCAATGTTCACACAGAGAACACTGCCCTAGTTATTTTCCGCATAGCTCCAGATGTGTAGATGAATGGAGCAAGCTGTATGCAGGGCAGTACATGGAACTCACATGTCAGCGCCAGCTGGAGAGGTGGTGTGCATAGAGCGGCGGAGCTTGCAGACAGCCTTGTGCTCCATGTCAATCATTTTTAGGCAGGTGTTTACTTCCCAGGTCTGCCGTAGGGAAACAGGAAGTCCCATTAGTGTAATTTCACAACAGATATATTCTGCTGTACTGACTAGTTGTTGAAAGGCTAGAAAGGAGCTCACTGACTGATAGTCTAAGTCTCTAACTCTCATTCTCTTACCAGCCGAGCGAGTTCGTTCCCCTCCTCCAGGGTTTCCTTCCACACCCTTCAAATAAAACACAAAGCATTTCAACTTTCCTGGCTTCCTATTTATCTGTTGTTTATTTTACCCACACCTCCTGGAGTGCTGCTGGTGACAGAGAATGGCAGTGAAGGTGAGAGCTGACGTGGTACTCACCTCTCCCTAAGGGATTTTTTGCCCTGAGACACCAGCCAGTCGCTCATGTGCTCCATGGTGACATGGGGCGAGACCTGGCCTCGACTCTGGAGCAGCAGATAGTGGACCATGAACTTCTTCTGCAAGATGAGGTAAGGTGTGAGACCGTGCCACTAAAGACCATATAATGTGCTTTCAGAAGGGCCTCTCGCAACATTTCACAACTGCTCATGTCTCACAATTTGCAAGTGATATTAAAAACTCTTATGACCATCTTCTCTAAACTGTCTTGAAATAAAACTCTTGTTTTGGGATTCAATCTCTTTTTTTCTGTGGTTACTTTTTTTGTGGGATGAATCTTACCTGTTTATTGTAATATGCTTCCTCCCAGCAGGCCTGCAGAGTCTGAAAATAAAGGCTGCTTCTACAGAATTCCTTTGAAGATAATTAAAACAATTATGCTTTATTAGGTACATTATGCACAGGCATTTACAGTATGCCAAAAGGAATATCTCCTAAGATTACCTTAGTGGGACCATAAGTGAACTCAGGAATGCTCCCAACCCTATCCATGGTCAGAGGGGGGACGAAATGCAGCGCTATAAATATACGGGATGCTCTAGAGATAACAGGAATGACTTAAAGTCGCGAATGATCAATGCCTGTGGAGTCGTCCAATATGCTGCGCTGAGAATTGAGTTGTAGGCGATATTTGGATATGTTTGGAGCAATTTACATGTTTACATTCTATTGCCATGGAGAAATTGAGTTTCTAGAACCTGTTTTCTTCTATGTCTTATTTCGTGAAATATTAAGATCTTTATTTTGTCATAATGTGTATATGAGGACGTTGGAGCCCGTTCCGATTCATGACGCGGTTATCCAGGTGCATGTTGCATAGACCTACTAATCCAACCTTGGCTTACAAGTTAAATTAAATTAGTATATATGCCTATACAAATCTATTGACCACATCCATTTAAATCAATGATTGTCAATTGAAAATGTGGTAGTTGTGTTATCCTGTTGTGCGTGTCAGGGCTCCTCTTAAGCACGTTATTCCAATATTTCCTAGAATTGACGCAGGTTACACTTTTGCAAAACTACTAGGTTAAAAATAAGAGCATGAATGACAATAAAGGTATGACTTGATTTATATGTGTAGTAGTGTGATGTTGTTCCCCTAGATTATGCACCAAATTGCACACAAGGACAGTTCAAGTAGGCCAGGTCAAGAGGGGATGTTAATAAGTTAATAATAATAATAATTCAATGTGGTTTCTTTATTTAATTACAGCTGCATAGCTAATGTTATTTTTTGGTGTACAAACATTTTTATGTATCTATATTGCAAATACACCTAATTGTAAAAGTGTTGTATATTTTGGTTTGGTCCATCGCGGGTTATCTGTATTTATGTACCCTCTTATTGTTCTCTTTTGCCTGACCTTCAACTAGCAAGGTATGTTGTCCTTGGCGCCGTAATTTGTCGATATAAAACTGTGGTAAAGTTACACGAAGTGCTGTTACGCAACTACAGGTTTTGTTACAATGTGGACAATATAAAGATGTATGTTAACAACTTTCACCGAGCTCGCTAATTAGGGTACCTATTGTAACTCGGGAGTATTTGGGTCAGTGTTTGAGTGAGTTTCTATGTGCTCACGCAGGTGCCCGAGAGCTGTGGCTGCACCAAGGGCTAAGCTATTGTGTGTTGTCTCTTCGTGTACAGGTATGTCTTTTATTTTGTCAGAATTATGTTGTATATCATTTTACTTGTATTGTATAGTGTGTTGTTAGGCACTGAATGTGTGCATGCAGCACCTGTTCTCTTTTGCCTGACCTTCAACTAGCAAGGTGCCCGAGAGCTGTGGCTGCACCAAGAGCTAACATATTGTGTGTTGTCTCTTCGTGTGCAGGTCGAATAAAAATTATCCAACCATCAGAATTCCAGTTGTGGCAGTGTCCTAATTACGTGACCTGCCGACTGGTCAGCTCAAGCCGACCGCCGGAGCTGTGCATGTGGATGAGGTGCACGACCTGCGCATGTGAATTTGTTGATGGCTTACTGTAAGTGAATATATAATGTAAACAGTGAAAGTGAATGTAGCATATTCATTAGATACAGGTATTCGTGCTTATTTGTATGTTTTGGATGAATTTGTTTATTGCATTAATTTTTTTTGGTATTTGAATGCACTAAATTACATTGTATTTTAGTGCTCTGTTGAGCCATGGAAGATTCTCAAATCCATAAGACGTGTTATGCTGGGGATTTTAGTGTGGGTAGAGGGAGGGGTGTCCTTCCATTTACACCAATTGTACAGTCAGCTCCTGGGAGTAGAGCGTTTGCTAGTCCTGAGTTTGCAAGCACTGGGAGGGGTAGGCTGTTTGTTCCACCTGACCAGGGTATCCCACCTCTGTCTTTTGATGTACCATCATCCACAGTACTCGGTGATAATGGGACGCCTCCGAGTCAGCTTAGTGACCTTATTAAGCAGATTGGTTCAGAGATAGGAGAATCTATCAGAGCGAGTTTACTGCATCCTGGTGTTTCAAGTCTTTCTCCTGCCCGTCCCCCTCACCAACCCCAGCAGTTTCCCCTGCCTGAGCAGTGTGGGTCAACCTTTATTGATGCGTCCAAGCTGAATCTGGTTGTGAAGTCAGATGTTAGTGCTCCACCTCTTTTTAGGGGTGATGGCTCAGATAAGTACTCTGTCCTGGAGTGGGAAGAGTTAATGGAAGTCTACCTAGAGAAGAGGGGTTACACTGGGTCTGGGAATGTTGGGGAGGTGATGTCTAGGCTCATGGGGAGGGCACGGGATGTGACCAAAGTCTGGAAGCGTAACAACCTTGTTGTCACCGATGTTAAGGCGGTGTTCAGTGTTTTCAAGCAACACTTTGGGGATACTGTCTGCTCAGGTATGCCATTAACTGATTTCTATTCAATCAAACCATATGCTAATGAGAGTCCAATAGATTTCTGGATTAGGCTTAACAAAGCTGCAGAGGCAGCCGAACAGTACCTTGTGAGTGAGGGCAGGACCTTACCCAATCAGTGCTCAGAGTTGGCAGTCATGTTTGTACGCAACTGTCCTGATAAAGAGTTGGCCCAAGTGTTCAAGAGCAAACCCATTCGTGACTGGACAGCCAGTGAGGTACAGGATCGGTTGGATGAACTGTTAAGGGAACGTAAAGCATGTAGAACACAACTTTCACAGCAGGTTGCTGCTGTTTTTGACTGCCCTCAGGAGGGAGTGGGTCCTGTGAAAATACCTAATGTGTCATCTTTTTCTCAATGTGGCCGTGAACCAGACCAGGCACCATCTGTATCTGAGGGTGGGACATTAAAGAAAGTTTTGACTTTGTTAGAGAAGGCTCTGGTCAGCAATACTCAGCAATACTCAGTCTGTGAGTGGCGCAGTGGTCTAAGGCACTGCATCGCAGTGCTAGCTGTGCCACTAGAGATCCTGGTTTGAATCCAGGATCTGTCGTAGCCGGCCGCGACCGGGAGACCCATGGGGCGGCGCACAATTGGACCAGCGTCGCCTAGGGTAGTGGAGGGAATGGCCGGCTCAGTTCGTAGAGCATGGTGTTTGCAACGCCAGGGTTGTGGGTTCGATTCCCACGGGGGGTATGAAAAAAAAAAAAGTAACATATGCACTAACTGTAAGTCGCTCTGGATAAGAGCGTCTGCTAAATGACTTAAACATGTAAAATGTAGAGGGCCCCGTAAACAGTTCCACAAACGTCAGCATGAGTGCGCTGACTGTGGAAGCACTAATCACTGGACCAAAGCTCACTGTCAGATGCACCAGCTGTGCGTCAAGTGCTTTTCTCCGGGCCACATGAGCTTTGACTGTAGTGAGGCTGGGCAGCGACAGAACCCTGGATGTGGACAGACTGGCAGGTCTCAGGAAAACTAGAAAGCCTCCGTTCTGAGGAGGGCAATGTGGGGCATTCTTATTTTTCCTCCACTGATGATGATATCCAATCTGTTTATTCTTACTTTTGTGAGTCAGTACCCAAGAACAACACAGTCATTTTTCAGAACACAATCAGAATGACAGTTTGTTTTACACCACTGTGCTAGTACAGGATAAAGTTGAGCTGAAGGGGATGTTAGATAGTGGGTCCATGGCTACTACTCTGTTTGCAGATATTGTACCTCGGTTGAGGGAGGCAGGAGTGGTAGAGGGGAACTTTCTAGCTCCTTCAGACATCATCCTGTTGGGTTGTGGTGGGAACAAACTAGCTCAGTGGCCATGTGTGACTTAAACATTCAACTTTATGGCTTCTGTTATGTAGTCCCAGTGCTTATTGTTGATGGGCAGGTTGATGAACTCATTGTGGGCACTAATGTGTTGAAGTCTCTGATTAGACAGTTCAAATCAAATGACAGCTACTGGCGGGTGGCGGGTACACCAGGTTCCTCTAGCCAGTGTGATGTCAAATCTGGAGAGATGTAGAGGAGACTCCATCCCAGATAAAGTGGGCACCATTAAGTTGAAGAGAGCAGTAACGCTCCAACCCATGAGTGAGCATCTGGTGTGGGGCCGCCTACCCCCAAAGACAAAACTCTCTGTGGGCAGTACTGTTGTTGTTGAGCCCAGCACGTCTCGTTGTGTGAATCGACACATACTAGTGGGGAGAGTAGTTACGCCTCTGTGGGGGGATGGATGGCTCCCTGTGAAGATTGTGAATCCAACAACATCGCCAGTTACCCTGAGACTAAATGCTAAAGTGGCGGATGTGTACCCTTGCATTGCATTGGAGTATTTTAATGATATCAAGCAGCAAGCAGCTCATCAGAATGTGGCAAAGGCTCAATGTGACAGATCACATGGCAGTCTGACAGCTAAGAGTTCAGTTGGTGGCAGTGTAGATAATGGCAACAGTACACTGAGGAATCTTTGACTTCAAGGCCTGTCTGTTGAGGAGTGTCCAGTTTCACAGTTCTGGAAAGATAAACTTGTCAACTTAATTGGGAAGTATGACACAGTGTTCTCTAGACATAGCCTAGATTGTGGCGAGGCAAAGGAGTTCTGCCTTCGCATACGGCTGACTGATGACCGCCCATTTCGATGACCTTATGGTAGGCTGTCTCCAGCTCATTACCAAAAACTCAGGGAAACACTGGATGATATGGAGGAAAAGGAAATCGTCAGAAAATCCAGCAGCGAGTATGCCTCACCATTGGTGCTGGTATGGAAAAATAATGGGGACTTGCGCCTATGTACTGACTTCGGTGGTTAAATGCCCGCACAGTAAAGGATGCTCATCCCCTGCCTCATCAGGCTGATGTACTGGCCGCGCTGGGAGGTAATGCCTTCTTCAGCACAATGGATTTGACGTCAGGGTATTACAACGTGCCACTGCATGAAGAGGACAAGAAATACACTGCCTTTTCCTCCACTTTAGGTCTGCACGAGTACAATCGGTTACCTCAGGGCCTCTGCAACAGCCCGGCTACTTTTATGAGAATGATGCTGACCATCTTTGGTGACCAAAACGTTCTAAGTCTCCTTTGTTACTTGGATGATCTGATGGTTTTTGCTAAGACAGAGGAACAGAGTCTGCAGAGACTTGAGATGGTTTTTCAGCGGTTGCAGGAGCACAACCTTAAACTGTCTCCGTCTAAGTGCAAGTTTCTGAGGAGGTCTGTAAAGTTTTTGGGCCACATCATTTCTCAGGAGGGTGTAGCCACTGACCCTGCTAAAGTTCAAACCATTTTGAATGTGACTGAGAGTGAGATAATGGAAGCTGATGGTGTCACACCGTCTCCTATCAAAATAGGTTCTTTCCTTGTTATGGTAGTATACTATCAGCACTACATTGAGAATTGTTCCATGGTTGCTAGGCCATTGTTTCAGCTAACTACAGGTCAGAAGAAGCCTAGGAGAGGCAAGGGTAGGAAGAGGCCTGGTCCCCCTCACAGGCTCACTGCTGCAGACTGGACTGCCGAATGTCGACTCGCTTTTGAAGCTTTGAAATCAGAACTAGTTGACCAGGCACTGCTGGTTCATCCAGATTTTTCTCAGCCATTTCTACTTTCCGTGGATGCATCTACTAGTGGTTTGGGAGCTGTACTATCACAAGTGCAAGATGGGAAGGACATAGCCAGGCCGATAGCTTTTGCTAGTAAATCTCTTAATCATGCACAATCCAAGTATCCTGCTCACCGGCTGGAATTTCTAGCCATGAAATGGGCCATTCATGATAAATTCAGCCATTGGCTGCGAGGGCATACGTTTACTGTGTGGACCGACAACAATCCACTCAAATATATTCTTACAAAGCCGAGACGATGCATGCGAGCAGAGATGGGTTGCAAAGCTGGCACCCTTTGAGTGGCGCAGTGGTCTAAGGCACTGCATCGCAGTGCTAGCTGTGCCACTAGAGATTCTGGTTCGAATCCAGGCTCTGTCGTAGCCGGCCGCGACCGGGAGACCCATGGGGCGCCGCACAATTGGCCCAGCGTTGTCCATGGTAGGGGAGGGAATGGCCGGCAGGGATGTTGCTCAGTTGGTAGAGCATGGCGTTTGCAACGCCAGGGTTGTGGGTTCGATTCCCACGGGGGGCCAGTATGAAAAATAAAAATGATGTATGCACTCACTAACTGTAAGTCGCTCTGGATAAGAGCGTCTGCTAAATGACTAAAAATGTAAAATAAAAATGATATCCAGTACATACTAGGGGTGTAATGATTCGTTTTAACAACGATTCGATTTGTATCACGATTTGTGGTTGCCAATACGATTCAAGGACGATATTGGTTCATTTAGAACGATACGATCCGAAACGATTCAGTGACTTGAAATCGATTCCGTAACCTTTTAGCCAAAAATTCAACCAGTGTGACTGAAATAAATACCTGGATACTGGACAGTGCAGGTGAAGTTTCCTAGATTCCTGTTTCTTGTAATGGAATCAGGTATCAATTAATTATGAATATAAATAAACAAGTAAACAACAATGAATGGCAAATGCATTCACATTTTATTTGAATAAAGTGCAAACAACACTTTAGGTTGAATTAACAGGAAGTTAAAATTGTCTGATCTCATTTTCAATATTCAATACATTTTCAATAAAAGTACAGTAAGTGCAACCAACATTTCAACAGTAGGTTTACCTGCTACTTCTGCTTTTGTTTTTCAACATAAAAATATTACAATATTAATATCAAAAATAAAGTGCAACCAACATCTCTTCAGGTTGAATTAACAGTAGGTTTACCTGCTACTTCTGCTTTTGTTTTTCAACATAAAAATATTACAATATTAATATCAAAAATAAAGTGCAACCAACATCTCTTCAGGTTGAATAAAGAGTAGGTTTACCTGCTACTTCTGCTTTTGTTTTTCAACATGAAAATATTCAATATTAATATCAAAAATAAAGTGCAACCAACATCTCTTCAGGTTGAATTAACAGTAGGTTTACCTGCTACTTCTGCTTTTGTTTTTCAACATTACAATACAAATACAGTATTAATATCAAAAATAAAGTGCAACCAACATTTCTTCAGGTTGAATGAGCAGTGGATGAACCTGCTACTACTCTCATTTTAATAAACAAACAATATTCAACAAAAGATCAAGTGTAACCTACTAGGCTACTCTTCAATGACTACAGATTTTTTTTTCAAAAATATCAACTGATCAACATGATCTGGCCGCAGAACACTTCTCTGTGCGTTCACTATGTCGCCAGCAGTACTAAACACTCGTTCTGCTGGCACACTGGTGCCTGGAATGCACAGGTACCGTTTAGCAAGGGTGGAAAGTACAGGTAGCTCTTTCTCCTGAGATCTCCACCACTTCATGGCATTTTCAGTCAAAGGCAACGATCTTTTGCTCGGTACCTTAACACCTCTGCTCTGGCTGTCTCGCTTGTGGATTTTCTTTCTCTTTGGGTGAAGGAATCGCCAAACAGCGCATCTAAGGCTTTCTTCTTACAAGGAAGTGACTCATTTGGAGCTACAATATAATAAATATATTTCAAAATATAGTCATGTTTCTCATTAATACAAAACAACAACAATCTTTTATTGGTATCACATGAAACACACCTGTGGTCTCTTCATTGAATCCTGACAGCTTTGTGCTTGAGCTTCCCTCGTCTTCCTCCTGATTTCCCATTGCTTGCATCTATTGATGTAAGAATGTGTGAACTGTTCAAATTTCTGCTCTGTAATACTGCACACATAAATTTAGAGGAAGATAAAGAACAGATGAGATTTGAGAGAGGACAAATGAAAGGGGAGAAGAGAAAAGAGCAGAGGAAAGAGGAGAGAAGAGTTACCTGGTGGGACACTTCTGCCTCAAAAACCAGTTTTGTGTAGACCTGTTCTCTGTCCTCTTTTTCAAGGTAGGGCAGTTCTTTAAATCGCGGGTCCAACGCTGATGCTGTTTAAAGAACAAGAATATTGCATTCATTGCATTATTCAATTAAGTTGACCTGAAATTGCAAGTGATGACCACCTCCTCATACACAAAATAATCAGAAGATTACACTTTAGTATGTTTAAAAGAAATGTGGCACAGTGATGATGTAAAGCCACCATGAACTAAGAATTGTATTGCAGATATCTTGTTTACTTTTCCATATGAAAAAACAACTCAAATTCAAACTTGAAAACGCAAAGGTGTGGCATTTTACAAATTAATACAGTCTAATAACCTAAAATATTAACCAAGTTGATTTTAATTAAGACTCCAAATTAATTACATATGTTGAGAGCATCTTGGGTGCCTCTGTAGCGTGTGGAGAGGTCACTGGCCATCACCCACAATATTAAGTGAATTCTGTCTGAAATAGTCATGCTATAATGGGCATAGTTTCTCAGACCAAATTTCCATTCTGGCTGAAACAAAGCAATCTGATCATGCTCCAGTCAAATACAGCTATAGGGAATGCCTATACATTGTCCAATCTCCTTCCACACATTGATTTCATTCTTCGCATCTTTATTCAGAAACAAACAAACTTGAAATTAAGTGCTGTTTCAGTGTCTTGTTGCAGGTTGTGCAATGTTCAAAAGTGTGTGTGATATTAGCATTAACTTGTGTGTGTGGTGTCAAGTGTGGATGGTCCTATGTATGCAAATAGCCGAGATTGGATATTTCAGCACCATGGACAGCAGCGACATTGGGATAGCAAGATCTGTAATTCAGCAACACATGACACTGGATAGCGGCTGTCTCAGGTGAACTTGGCATTGGTGGGAAAATCCCATCAAATAGGAAACGAGGCATATGAGGCAAAAAAGACTGAAGGAGAAGACTCCCACAGGAACTCTATGCTTAACTGTTCTGCCACATTCATTTCAAATGTTACATTTTTCGATTTGTAAATAAAAGGGAACACATCTGCAAATAATGTAAATTGACTTTTCTAACTACACTGTACAGCTTTAGTGTGTCTGTGTGTCATAGGTACAACTGCAAGCAATTCGCTTCTCAAATCCTTCTCAAATGTCTGCTTAATGTGAGAAACTAAATTAAAAACAACCGTTAGACTAATACAATGCGTACTGTCACAAATTATTACTATTCCCAACAAGACAACGAAGTGATGGTCTTTACCCACCATGGAGACTTATAAAGGCTACTTCCCCCCACCAAAAAGTTCCCACGGAGCGATGTTGTTTACTACATCATTATGCATATGTAGCGTGGTTTGTTCTGCGTTGTGTACTTTTAATT